>NC_079207.1:32447519-32465019 GCF_026745355.1 Beta vulgaris subsp. vulgaris | reverse complement strand
AGTAATAACATGAGTTCATTATATTACAATGTCCATTGTAATAAATTGGTTGTTTATTGGTTTAGAAAAAATAGTAGATTTGAAAAATATTTTCAAATTTGAATTTCGAAAATTAGAGGCAATTTTTAATTTTGAAAATTCGTAAACATACTGAATTTTGGAATTAGTCGAAAATATTCAATCCAAAATTGCAATTGTTCATTCAACCAAAAGAATGTGTTTATTACACTAAATTTTCCATAAATGTTCATTCTGAATTGCAAATGTTCAATCAACAATAGTGTATGTTCATTATACTAGAGTGTCCATTAGAATAAACTGGATATTTATTGGTTTACAACGCACATGGAGTTAAAAAGTTGAGGAAAGAGAAATTGAGGTGGGTCCCACAAATGCTCATTCGGAAATTGCAAATGTTCTATCAACAAATTCATGTGTTCATTATACTGCAATGTTCATTGGAATAAACTGGACATTTATTGGTTTACAATGCACACGGGGTGAAAAAGTTGAGGAAAGAGAAATTGAGATGGGTCCCACAATGCTCATTCCAAACCTACAAATGTTCATTGTTTGTAATAATGTATAAGTATGGCATAATGTTTCAGCCTAATGATGCATTGTTTGGTTTTTCTCTTTTTATGTATTAGCTTTTTGTAATAATGTATTATTATTAATTTTTTTACTCATTTAGTTATCTTATGCATTTTATAGAATGAGAATCTGCAATACGAAATTCATTTGGATACTCTTCTCTAGTGGTTGTAATAAAAATAGTTAGAGCAATTATTTTTTAAAATTTCAATATATTGGAAAAAGATTTTAAGCGGCTCCAAAGGTTACTTTTTTTATGAGTAAGTAAAGCTATATATTTCCAACACAACTTTTTACAACCTAAATCTCCAAAGAGGAGACCAACAACTGTAAACTAATTACAGATTATCCAACCACTCCTTATCAAGAGTATTGATTCTTCTAGGAATGCAACTATTGATTTTCTGATTTATCTTTGTATACTTTGTACAATGTTGTCAATACTTCCAACTTTATGCAGCCAAAAAGCCTCATTTCTAACTCTCCAAATGTTGTAGACAATAGCTTCAACGGCAGCAATCTTAACAATCTTCATTTATCATTTCTTCTCCCTCAACTCTAACCAATTTATGGGCTGAGCAAAATCAGTAAAACCACACCTAATCTGAGCACAATGTTCAATTTTAACAAGACACTTGTAATTGAATTTTGACATGAAAAAGGCAAATGTTCACGCGTTCAGGAGCTAAACCACATATCATGCATAAGTTATCATCACAAATACCCCATCTAAGCAACTGAACTTTTCTTCTCAGCTTATGCTTAATGGCTAGCCAGGCCAAAAATTGGTGCTCTAGGAGACTTGTTCTGTTCCACACAATCCTGCTCCTGTTCAGGCTATTCTGCTCCAGTTCAGGCTATTCTGCTCCCCTACCAAAGTTTCATACACCTTCTTAATAGACTAAAAAGGCATTCTTGAAATTGTATCACACTGAAAGGCTGCTTCAATTTATCTCTAGCTAGGGAGCCTTGCTTCCAATACCAGCTAGCTGAGGCTCTAGGCTGGTAATGCAACCATATAGCATCCTGGACATACATTGCATGCACTCATTTCACCCCACATATTATCTAACTTCTTTTCAACTGTCCAGACATACTTCCTCATGGTTGTAAGATTCCAAAAAGTACTATTCCTAATACATAACCCCCAACTGATATAGGATTCCAAACCTCCTCTCATCTAACATATCCTAGTTTGACACTATGATAATTTCCAGACTATAGAAAAGCTTTACACTCTTTAATTTCACTATGTCATGCAGCACACTCCTAGGGAGTACAAACACTTGGGCCCAGTAAACATTCAAGCTAAGTAAAACTGAGTCATACATAACCCACAACAAAAATTCTTTTAGAGTAGATAGGGACACCCAAATAAGTGAAAGGTAGGTAGCCTCTTATTAAGTCAGACATCTCCAAAATCCTATTAATATCATCCTCGGGCATCTCACTACAATAAGCAGCTGACTTATGAACATTGGCTTGTAGGCCTGAAGTATTAGAGAACAGTTTAAACACCTAAAGTAATAAGACCATAGACTGAACTGTACGTCTACTACATAGCAGCTAGTCATCTATAAAGAGAAGAAAGGTGTGAGCTGAACTGGAGCACATCTTGAATGATATCAAAACTTTGGCTTTGTGCTTGTCTTCTTGAGGATTTTGGAGAGATACTCCATGAACACAACAAATAACAAGGGAGATAACAGATCTCCCTATCTAAGTCCTCTCTTAGATGCAAAATATCCATGTAGTGATCCATTAAGCATAATAGAGAAATTGGAAGAGGTAACACAAGTTATTATAAGGTTAGTGAATCTTATAGGGAAGCCCAAACTGATCAATATTTCCTCTTGGAACTCCCACTCAATAGTATCATAGGCTTTCCTTATATCAATTTTTAGCATACAACTAGGATATTATTCTTCCTCCCATAGTACATCACAATATCCTGATAGATCATTATGTTATGTGCAATGTATCTATTGTGAACAAAGGCCCCTTGGGTCTCATGATAATCTCAGGCAGAACCTCTCTCATTATATTACATATAAGCTTTGCGATACACTTATATATGACATTGCAATAAGAGATGGATCTGAACTCACTCACATTTCTTGGGCATGCTACTTTATGGATTAAAGTAATTACAATAAAGTGAATCTCATTTAGAAGCTTACCATGAGTGAAGAAGTCAAGGACAACTGCTATCATATCACTACCCACCACATGACATGTCTCTATAGAACTAACTCTCATAACCATCTGAACCTGGAGCTTTGTCTCCACGGATAGCCCATAATCCTAACCTATAAAAGGCTCTAGTAATCTAGTTGCTTGCTCTTGAGTAACCAAGGGACCAATATTAACTTGGACCCCAGCAGGTTTTGATAGAACCTTAAAAAAGCATTGTTAATCGCTTGAGGCTCCTCAACCCATATACCTTCCTCATAACGAATACCAACGACAACATTCTTCAATTATCTTCTCTTAATTGCCCCATGAAAAAATTTGAAATTCAAATTTCCCTCCCTAATCCATACATCTTTTGCCTTGTGATCTACGAAACCCATGTATGAGTTGTGAATACTTCTATAATCCTCAACAGCCTGCAATTCCCTCCTCTTTAACTCCAAGTCATTAGGCCTTTGATGAAGAGCTTCCTGACAATTTTTCAAAACAACAGCAGTTTCACATTCTCTAATGTGAATTCGGGAATAGTCATCCTTATTGTGCTGCTTTAGGTTCCCTTTAAGGTGCTTTAGTTTCTACACAACCTTGAATATAGGTGAACCTCTACTACTACAAAAAAGGGCAAACATAACACCCCTAAATTAACTCTTATTTAAGCAACTGTTATGTAAAATCTAAATTTAACGTTTTAATCATAGAACTGTTATCTTAGATTGTATTGATAATATATCACTTAACACTTATCTTAATGTGTGTTATCTTTGCTATGAAATTATTTTGTAATGCTATAATTTTTTTATGAGAATAATAAAAACTCTTATATTTGCTTATTATTAATAATAATAAATCTGTCAAAATAATTAAATTAAAAAAAATAAAATGTCATAGCTAGAAATTAGGAGCACTTACTATGTAAGTATCATTGAATTTTTGCTCTAAACCGCCCGTCAAAAAAAAAAAAAGTTGTTGTTCCCAAATCCCATGTCCCCCATACTTTGGAAGAAGTAATTGACAGTGAAAGCAAACCAAAGAAAAAACGAAGAGAGAGAAAACGAAGGAAGGAGAAAAAGTGAGAAACCCTAAGCCACCGCTGCCCCACCGAACCCGGCCATTGTCGCCACCCCCGTCGAACCCAGCTACAGTCGCCCTCCGTTGCTGCTGCCCCGTCGGAAGCTATCTAACCCAAGTGAGTTGTTTTATTTTCTAATCCCTAAGTTTTAATTTTTTTACATACATCTCTCTACTTCAATAGTTTTGAAGTAATGGTCTGGGTTTTGATCTTGTTTGAGAGTTGTATAGTTTATTGGGCACTTAAATTAATAGCATAGTAGGATAAGTGAGAAATTCTTTTGTTTGAATCACTGCTCTCATTAAATAATAACTTCACAGATTTTGTTCTCTGTAGAGAAAGATGATAATTAGGTTATGATATATTTGTATTGCTTATTCTGCTAAACATTGGGTTATAGCTGTTTGCTAGATCTTTCCATTCTGCCTACAAGTCTATCTTACCCATATATTATATATATGAGAGAAATGATGAAATATGTTGATCTTGTTCGTCGCTGCTGGTGTCGATGATGTTTAGTTTCTTAAAGTGGGTTTCTTCAATTGTGTTGTTGTGCATAAAATTTATAGCATTTGTCTCTCTTGAAGTGATCCCAGTTATAAATTTTTAACTATTGTTGTATTAGAGTATCTTTGCTGTTGGTGCTTCCGTTTACATAGGATGCATATTGATGACATACGATCATTTGAACAGTACTGTATTGTATTCATAAGTTTCTGGTTGTCTTTTTAGCTGCCTGCACATTCGCAATCTCATCTCCAAGTTAAAAAGCAATAGTGATGTTATAGGAGTGACTGTGTTTCCAATGGCAGGGAGTAGGGAGTAGGGAGTTAGGGATACTTGAATAAAAGTAGCTGTGATTTTGTGATAATACTATTTTAACTTATTTCAATTCCATAGCATGGGTTGTAGTTAGTAGTTACCCATCTAGATATCGTCCGTTTCAATAATACCTTATCTTGTACTTCCGATGTCTGGAAATGATTGTTCTTTGCATGATTTAAACGGAACTAACAATGTGGTCATCAATTTTTAGGGGAATATCCTTTTCCTTGTACACTTTTATGGCGACTCTTTGGTGCTATGTTTTTATATGCAAGTGTTGTTGTCTCGGTGTAATCTTATGTCCATATGATGAGACCATGAGGATCGCACTTGGAGTAGTTATTTCTATAATGTGTGAACCAATATTCCTGCTATGATGGAAGCAGGAAAAAATATTGAATGATGTATATTCTTAGCTTCTACTATACCTTTTTTGTTTCTTGTATGCTTGGCTCTGGTATGGTTGTTGATTTCTAGTTACTGAAATAACTATGGTACTTCTACTCAAATCTTTGAATGGTGGTTGCGATGGATTATCTCCACTCAAAACTTGATTGATACTTCTGATTAGTTACTGATTTGGTTGGCTTATGATTGTTTGGTTGTTTTTGATATTATTCGCCAGCTACATATGAATAAAGAAATTGTACAGCTCTTGAATAATCTGCTATCATGCATATATGTGTGGCTGCTGCTTGCTTCTTTCGACCAGCTATAGACAATATAGGGAATTGGTTTCAGAGCTCATGTGATGTATTCTGTATCAGATATCCTCTGAAGACATCAGGTGGGAGGGTGAGGAATCTGGAATTTCCCACAGAGGTGATCGAGCTGGTCAAGGTCGTGGTTTTAAGAAGTCTTTCAGCCCGTGGTGGGGCTGTTAGTGGCGCAGGAAGAGGTTGTGGAACCTTAAAGAGCCAGCCTAAGAAGACTTTACGTTTTCCCCAGAATGGCATTGGAAGAAAAGGATTGACAGATATCCAGTTACTTCATACTGATACTCTAATTAAAGAGGTGAGTAAAGCTTAGGGAGAGAGGGTTGGTAGAATAGGTTCATTTTAATTTCAGTTTAATTATATTTTGATGGAATGATTATGTTTTATAGGTTGAGAAAGTTTTTAGTGCTAATCATCCTGATCCAGCAGAGGTTGAGAAAGCCAAGAAAGTCTTGAAAGCAATAAATATATAAAAGGCAACCTTTAATTTTCTATTTGCACAAATGTTATATGGGAATTTATTTGAACGCGTTATTGTGTTGTGCAGGAGCATGAACAAGCATTGATGGAAGCCATTGGTAGGCTTCAGGATGCATCTGATGGTGAAAGTGGTAATGCTTAATTGCCTTCTGCTTGTACAAATTAGAAAAAGCACCTGGCCTATTTTTATCCACCATATCCTCTCCCCCTCTACAATTGAGTTATTGTAGATCAACAGATGTAAGTTACTATGTACAGAACTTTCTAATTAAACATCTGGCTGAAAATGTTCAATATTGATCATCTTTCATCCTTTTCTGATCCTTCTTCAACATCAAAGTTTATCGATTTTCATGTACTTAATGCCATGGGCTGCTTGTAATATGTTTAATCTTATACCAGAATCATGTTCTTTTCTGTAAAATGCCAGTCCTGTATTGCCTTCTCATTGAGAAGTGGACCGAATGCATAATGTCTCTTCTACTTTATTTCAATCAGATGGGGGAGAGAATCCCTTTTCACAAGGACAATCCATGGACCGAGAGCAAGGATGGAGGAAACAGCAGTATGATGAGATGGGTGGCGAAGGTAGGGGAATGGAAGGTCTAGATGGTGATAAAGGTCTAGTGACATCGAAAAAGAAGCAAGAAGCTTAGCCTGTGTAATATCCAAATATGTTGTGCCTTCTCCCCCATAACATGTTTTAGTTAAAATCTTGTTATATACTGGTGGAAATGAAATTCACTACTCAACAGAGGTTAGTCAGAGAATAGGAAACAAATATAATTTGGAGAAGGAAAGATTTTAACTTTGTATTTATAGACCTACTTAGATATTTTTCTCTCACCCCTTCTGACATTCTCTGCTAATACCTGTTGCTATCTGACCCCTAACATATTCCTCGACGTAATCCTCTAGGTTTTTTGATTCCTCTGGGTTTTTTGATTCATTGAAGTAGCAGATAATCTGGAAAAAGGATGTATCAGAAACGACCTTTCGTTTATTGTATGTTTAACCAGGATTATCTATGGAACATTAAGATAATATTGCTGTATCAGTTTTGGGGTGTTGACTTAAGTGTGAGAATGAATTTCAAAGAAAATTTAGTCCAAGTTATCTTATAAACAATCTGCATGTATATTTTGGCCTGAGGTAAATTATGGTAACTTCATGTGTGGGCTGATGAAGGAGAATATTCGGTTAAATATTTACATTATTATGATATTTAATTTTGTCATCGTTTCAGGTTAATGGCAAATGGGAGAAAGCGTGGCATGGTACCTCAAGAGAATGCAACCTCGTATATCGAGTATGATGATGATGGTAATAGGTATAAACGTGAGAATTCATCTTCTTATTTGTTTCCTTTTAATTTGTTCATGATTAATTATAAAGTTTAATTTAAATACTTTCAAGTTTTTCTATATGAATACTTATTTTGTAATTACCTTTATTGTAGTACTATCAAGGCACTGGTCCAACCTATTCTCAGGAGAAAATTAATGAACTCAGGGAGTTGTGGATTACATATGTCGGAGATCAACACGAAGCACAAATGATGAATGAGTTCTAACTTTCCGCCTAATTTTTTTTAACCTTAATCCACTTTTGGACATACATTATATTTTTGGATTTGGATATTGATATCATGTGGATGTGGTTATAGGATAGAATTGATCTTGTTTATGATATAGATCAATATTGATATGTATATATAGTAGTTTTTTTTAGAAGTTCAGATTTATGAATATTAGTTGAATTATTTTGTAATATAAAGAATTTTGGAAGTTTGGAATATCAATTCAATTTATTGGTTAAGATCTTATGGGTTGAGTATTAATTATACAACAGATACACGTATTGTACTGTCAATGTCTACATGCTGCCTACTGCCAATAATATATGCGAGAAATGATAATTTCATTATTTTTAAATAAATATCATAGATAACAGTTATAGGTAATATATGTTATATATATTATAGGAAAACATAACAGTTATTCAAGATAAGTGTTATATATAAATAACAAACGTAACACTTATTTATAAAATGTGTTATCTAATGGCATAACATGTATTTTAAATAACTGTTATGTTTTCTCTGGCAAACATAACACTTTCGTCAGGTGTTATGTTTACTTTACATTACATTGACTTGGATAACACCTCAAAACTGTTATGTAAAGCCTTATTTAACAGTTATCTTTGCCCTTTTTTGTAGTAGTATCTGCCACCTGTTACTCACAATCTCATCAAACCTAGTGCTGCCTTTCCACATAATAAAAGTACTTCAATATCTTTTTACCTCTAAATTACATCTAAATTCAAGACGATGGGACAATGGTCAAACTCCCCTTCAAGAAGAAAATGAGCTTCTGCGAACTCATAATTATCCAATCACTCATCATTAGACATCACTACGTCAATTCTGGAGAACATTCTATGCTCCCCCTTCTACTTATTATTCTAAGTGAAAAAGCACCCAATATATTTCAAGTCCAGCATCACACAATGATCCACACATGCCCTAAAATCAATCCACTCACTGTCTCACTGGAGCTCTAATTCTCTCATCCATGTCCAGCACACAATTTAAGTCTCCCATGTATAACCAAGCCATCTCTCTACTTTGATCTTTAATGCTCCTCAACTGACACCAGAGATCCTCCTACTTATTGCATCGTTAAACCCATAAATGAATGTGCCCAAGAATCCAGGTTTACCATACCTAGGAGTTTAAAGCAATGAACAAGCTTATTAGTGCACATAAGAATATTGACTGTGAACATATGAGGATTCCACATAACGACAACTCTGCCACCTTTATGAAATTGTGAATTTTTGTTAAAGAACCACCTAGGACAAAAACTAAGGTAAAGGTTTCCCATATTCAGAACCTTTACCCTAGTTCTAAGAGGCTGACAATCCTACCATAACATTGAATAAAATTCCTAACTGTTCTTTGCTTAATAAGATTGTTCATAGCTCTTATATTCCAACATACAATCTTACTCATCAGGCAGTGGAGGGTTGTCACCTCCTTGCACTGTCAACACTTACTCCACATTGTACTTCCCCTACAATTATATCCTCTTTAGCCAAAACCTTAAATGAGTGTCAGTAATAACTGGCATGGGAGCTTGAGTTGCCATTTTACTAGCAGAATTAACCCTCCCAAACCCCTCCTCATCCACATTAGCTTATTCTATTCTATAACTAATCACCACACTAGCTTGCATTCTAGCCAGGCTGCTTCAATTCCTACACTGGCTACTAGTATGCCTAAACTTCTTGCAATCCTAACACACAACTGGCTTCCACTCATACTCCACATTTACGCTTACGAATACATCTCTCTCATTAACAAATTGCACATTCTATGGGAATTGTTGATCAATCTCAACCTCCACTTGGACCCTTGCAATCTCTCCCTTTTAGATGTAGCCTAATCGGTTTTGGTTGGTTTCCCAATCTGACCAGCTATCTTAAAAATGCTTCTATCACCCCAATACTTTATATCCAAGTTGTGCAAATTCATCCAAATTAGCATAGATCAACCTACCTCCTTGGTAATATCAACAGTTGGTGCCATGGCCTTTATAAATATAGGTTTCTTATCAAAAATTGAAATCCACCCTTAAGAATGTTATCCCTAGACAGCATAGTTGTAAACGGTACAATGAACACCCCCCTTGTTTTCACTAGCAACATTATTTATCCCCTTGGACTTCCAAATTCTTCATAAAAAGCCCTCAATGAACACCCCCCTTGTTTACATCTAGAACTCGATTTCATCTTGTACATCTTAAAAATAAATTTTCACAGCAAGTAGAATTAAAATACATATCAACAACATCATTCAAACCTCTAGTATTATGGTCAATTAAATCATGACAATCATTCAGATTCACTTGATTCAAATTGAAAATAGTAAGAGATTGTCTATTACTTGGAGAATTCATTTGTAACATAGGGGTCTATTGCACTTCATTCTCCTCTTTGCTCTTAATCGCAATCATGCACTTCGAAAAGTGGTATCTAACCTCTAAATTGTTGCTGCAATTCTCTCAATGAAGATCTCAGCGATAAAATTTCACCACTAACAACTGGAGGACCACAAGGATCTTCATCCGAGCTCTCGAAATCAATGGCTTGAATCCTCAAAATATCATCCATGGTTCTCGGTTTTTTAGCATGAGATGAAGATGGGACTTCCAATTTCAATGGAGTTTTATTTGATTTAGAGGTAGTGGCATTACTCAGAGCTTTCGTTTTCCTTGCCATGGCAGCTCAATGCTTACAGCATAGAGAGAAAACTAGAGAGAGAAAATTCCTGCCTCAAAGAACAGGATCTTCCAAAGGTTATTTCACCCATAGACCTATAGAATCTCATAAATGGTCCCGCATACTTGTAGTGAAAAAATTAAAATATAATTTTTTTACAATGATTTTTTTCTTGATGTATTATGAATTAACACATTGAAATCATTTAACAAAGTCTCATATGATACCAACATTTGTTATAAATTAGTCACAATTTTAAGTTACAATTTGGTTATGGTAGGCATGTGATTATCATGTTTTAGCCCACACCATTTTAGCAATATTTTCGTTCCAAAAACGTTGCAACTTGATTTTAAGGAAAAATAAATGAAATGACAAGTATTAAATTACATGCACATAGTTCAATTAATTGCTAGAAAACACAAATATGTTAAAGATTGGTAATTTTAACACATAAGATTTAATTTTGATGATCATCTAATTAACTCGCAAGAATATTATATGTACCTAAATCGGTTATCCAGTTTATCTTATTAGGCATGATTTGAATAACTAACTCGTCTGATTTAGCCAATAAAATGATAATTGCGATCAGACAATTGCAATTAGAAAGGCATAACCAATATTTAAGGGATTCGAATAGTCATATAATAATCATGAAGAGAGATCCGAAAGAATAAATAACTATACAAGATTTACATGCGTATTTTATCACATTAATTACCACATCATGAAAATCACATTGTTAAAGAAGTAGCGTTTATATGTAGAAAATCAAATTGATTGATAATTACATCCTATACACAAGATATTTTTAAATTTTTAATCAGTTTATCCCAATAGTGTTGTAGATTTTCATTGTTGTCTTTTTTGTTGTTGTCTTTTTATATCTTTGTTTTTAATTAATTAGGTAGTTACATTGCTTTTTTTCTTTACCTATTTTTTCGTGTCCCACCCTGTTGTCATATATAATAGAGATTAAATTGAAATTATCCCTTAGGAATTATAACTTTCTCACGTAGGTCTGACTATATAGATGCTGGAAGAATCAATCTTTATCCTTCAAAACTAGTATTCTTGAATGAAAATTCTAAGAGAAATATTGAATATTATTGAGGTTGAATGTGTTGAATAGTTTGAATGTGGTGTAGATGTATATTTGAGAAAGTTTAGAGGGTTTTTGTGTGTTTTATATATTGTATGTGTAATTCCACCCGAAACACGAGTGAAATATCCAGTATTAATAGGCAATTATGATTGGGGTTCAGAACGTCATCGTCGCGAAAAAAATAAAGACTTGCGCTAGACACAAGAAAATGCGCTTGACACTGGACAGTGCGCCTGAAGCACAAATGGCTACGTCCTAGGCCAACCACCCCACACATATAGCTTCCGCGTCCAACGCCCGCGACAACTATACTTTTTCGGATTGTGATTTAATTTATCTTTTAATGATAATAATTATTGTTGAAAAAGGGATTTAAATAAAAATAAATATGATTTTATGAAAAAATTGATAAAATATATATTTATAAGTTGAATTACTTATCATTCATAATTAGTTGAGCTCGAATTTGGGCTTCATTTTAAAATGGACTTTAAAATATATTTAATTTGGACCCAAGAAGCGTTTTTACAAGGCTTTTGATTGCTCTTATTCAGTCATGACAACGTAGTGTGAGACATATTTTATCTTTGGGAGTTAAAAGGGAAGACAATTTTATGTAACTAGAGTTGGACAAGCAAGTAAATTCATAAAAATAAAATAGAAAATGAGTACTAAAAAACCCTTTCACTAGTGGTACCACCCTCTTGGAAAGACTAAGGATCAAATTGTGACACAATTCAGGGTAAGGGGTGGGTAGTGATGGTAAAATAATTGGGTTATGTTAAATCGTTTAGGATTTACCTAGTAAACAGGTCAAAGCCCAATAACCCTAACTTTACCTGTATATTAAATAGGTAAACAACCAAAAACAAATATGAATCATAATCTGACTCGACCCACTTATTATATGGGTTACCCAACCTATTTTATCCAGTACACATATAATAAAGCAACCAAATTAGTGTTGTATGTTTCTTAACCCACTTTTATATACTAATATATTACCAAAATAAACAAAATTGAACAATCAAAGAATAAATCTTATATAGTTAGGAAAAAAAATCAAACTATTTCAAGTCAAATAGTAATCTTGATAGTAGCATAGGAGTTAAAGTGTTAGATGGATTATCATATCACATTCAGGTTGGAAGTTCCACCATAATCCAACCTCTTGTGGTAGGTCATGTAAAGTCAACCACTTACTTAAACGACTTGAAAACTTTAAGCAAACCCATTATTTTCGTATCTGGTTCGGGTCAAATTAGCGAATTGTGTTATAATTTTACCACCTACAGGGTGTGAGGATGGGAGTGGAATAGTAGAGATTGTTGTTTAATTTGAGCATGATCTAAAAGTCCCGAGAGATATTTGATCAGCGTGTTTCGCATACTAATTAAAGAAAAATATATAAAAGGAAAATAAAGTTTTTTAAACAAAGAAAGACAATTCCTAATTAACGACAT
Organism: Beta vulgaris subsp. vulgaris; assembly: GCF_026745355.1. NCBI lineage: Eukaryota > Viridiplantae > Streptophyta > Magnoliopsida > Caryophyllales > Amaranthaceae > Beta > Beta vulgaris. The sequence goes on along the minus strand of NC_079207.1, from coordinate 32,452,287 downwards.
AGTCAAAATTCAAAGATGAAAAAGAAATGCAGTCAAAACTCAAAACCTAACCCTAGTGTCATCATCGAACGTGCCTCAGTGCCAAGAATAAACTGGGCAGCATTGCATGCCTCTTATTATCGTCGCTTAATTTCACAAAAGTTCAAATCTTTGAACACATGTCATAGCAGCCTTTTTAGCTATTCTTTCTTTAGTCACCACATTATGGGTCAAAATTCAAAACAAAGGCCCATCTTCCTGGAAGCTTCAGTTACAAAATCCTAGTTCTATACATATATCAACCAACGATGTTGTTTTAGCTACAAAATCAATCACATTTGTTACGATTAAGTCAGCATTATATTGGTTTTCTTGATCACAGATAACAAATTAACCAAATGAAAATGTCTTGTTTAATTAGTCTTTCTAGCATACTAATTGTGCTAGTAGTAGCAATATCATGCGGTATTCAAGTTGAGGCTACGAGGGTGTTACATGAAGATTTTGCAAGCATGGGAAAAAATGACTTCTCTATACACCCTTTATTTGATAGAGCAAAGTACAACATGGTGTATCTGCTCGGACGTTTAGCATCTGGACCGAGTGACGGCGCCGGCCACTAGTAGCGGTGCTTTAAAAATAAGAAGAAGTTGTATGCTTGTAAAGGTGCAGCGATGCTTAGAAGTCATCGTATTCTTTGATTATTTTATTTTTGTAATGCCGTTCTTTTCTTAAAACAAAGTTATAATGTAGTTGTAGATTGCAGTTGCATGAGAAACAAGACTTGCTTTTGTAAAACTTTGAATTTCATCTCCTCTTGTCCACTTATAGTGTACTAGCTCTACATGCATGCGAGGTGTGTGCTAAAGCAAATAAAAAGCTCAATTGTAAGATAATATTATGTACTAAAAATATTGGTATCTTATTTTATTAACATATTATACTTTAAATTTTTTGTAGATATATTTCTTACAAATTATTATTAGATATAATTATGCAACTAATTTGACAAATCGAGTTTGCACGCATAGTGTACATATAATGCTAGTATCTGTATATACTTAGGTTAGGACTTCATTTGTGTTTTATGTTGTATCATGAATCATGAGGCATGAAATGTGGATTTCAGTCCTAAATTATATTAATTTAGATCCAAGCTTTTGCTGGATCATGGGTAATTTTTCCGGTGGTAGAGGATTAATGATTTATTATTTGTAAATTAGGTTATTAATTTTGGGCAACTCCCTTTAAGGTCATGTGAAGATTCGCAGGATTAATCTAAAGTATTGTATTTGGCCAGTAAGATTGAATTGGATAATTTTACGATGAGGGATCAGTCTGATTTATAAGAATTTGCGTTGTCCCCTCAAATGTCTGAAACACCATAATGTAGTTAATAATATTTAAATTGTTAAAGAAAATGCCAATATTTTAGTGATCAAATAAATTTTAAAAACTTATTTTTTCTACTAATTATTTTTTGTGTACAAAAGACACACATCGTGTGCAAATATACAACAAATTAAACTTTAAAAAAATTAATACATCTCTAACTCTCTTTCCATCCTCAACGGATAAACTTGAAATCATTACAATAATTTTTTTTGCTTTACTTTTGCTTTCGCACGCATCGCGTGCTTATAAAACTAGCGTTAAATTATTTGTATTGCAATATTAGTAAGAATTACCTTTTTCCTGTTTTTTTGATTAAATTGGTTGTTCCTCCGTTTGCTCCTCTTGATTGATAATGGTACTCACTTGTCATTGTGCACAAAATTAAATGTTAGACTTGAATAGTATAAGGGCTTGTGTTTCTTTTGTGTAGAATTATGATGTGTTGTGTTTGTTTTCTTGTGTTTTTGCAGACTATTGAAGTAAGAATACGATAATAAATGAGTGGGAAGAGGAGGAAGATGAAATAAGAAAGTGCCATGTAGTTTTGATTTGGTTTTTAGTGTTTTATTTTTATGGTGCAGTAGAGTGGTAACTACTGTAATCGTCTTTTAGGTTTTTTTTTAATTCAAAAAATTTTGCTGATTATGTGGATTTTAAACTGCTACTAACTTCCACGATCATGCCTTGTCTTTTATTTGTGTTTTTTTACCTTTTCTCTTTTTGGTGTCCTTTGTGTCCTGAATGTGATTTTCTTTTTTTTTTCTTGGAAAGTTTTGGTGTAATTCGCTAAATTTAGTAGGGGTAAAATAGGAGTTTTAATATTTTGGTGTCCTATCCATTTTCACATATAGAATAGAGATAGTATTCTTTTAAGGATAAATTGATAATACAGTCCCAATTATGGACTATCTTCTATAAGAGTTTGTCTTGTAAGAGACCGCCTACTTTTAAATTAAAATTAGGTAATGGTAATCCAATATTAAAAAGAGAATTAGACCAATAGTGACTAGGTTAATTACTTTTGGTGACTTGTTTAATCCATTTAGTGACTAGGTCTACTTTTATATTAAAATTAGACCGTCTCTTTTAATAAATTTTGTTTCCCTAAACAGTTTCGACTTTTGATTATTTTTAGTTGGACCTAACTTTTAAGTTCATTTGACTACAATGTTCCCCTTGAATTGGAGACGTACTATAGCAGCCAAACTAAGGTCACGTGAAACTCACATGACTAAAATGAAATATATTTTTTCTTGTATGTTTTGACTTTCCTTTTCCTATTTTTTTTCTTTGGTTTTTTCACCATATACCCCTGACAAAATTTTTCAGCACCATATACCCTTTCAACTTTTGAAATTCACAATATAACCCCAACTTTTTAAAAGATACATTAAACTACCCTTTTGACTAACGGCGTTAGACTTTCGTTAGTTCTTAATCCTAATTTCCCCTAACCCTAATTAACTAACCTAAATCTAAGCTAAACCCTAACTCTAACCTTCATCTTCCCCACCAGCCCCTCACTACCTCCACCCCTGAGGCCCCCCTACCCAGCTGCAGTCGCTGAGCCCATCCTCTTCCCACCTGCAATCGTTGATCCCCATCCCCTTCCCCGGCTGTCGCAAACCCCACCTACAGTCACTGACCCTCCCCTCCCCCTTCCCCGCGCAATCCCGTAACCCCTATCCCCTTCCACTGATTCTTAGTAAAAACCCCAAATCAATCACGAATTTCTTACCGAATTCGACCCTTCAAAAATTGCAATTGAAAATTCCTCCCCTAAAAAACTCATAATCCCTCTAAAAGAGAATGAATGGCGTCCACCAAGAAAATGAAGAATCTCGAACTTCCCCAATTCATACGAAGAAAAAAACCCTAGATATCGACATTGAATATGAAGTTACGGCCCTAGCATTATCCGGGTCGGGTATTTCATATGGGCTTAATGTCCCTAATTAAATTGATACGATTATGTTGAAGAAATTGAGAACCGATTTAGATAGGTTGCCTGAAGATAAGGGTTTTAATCAATTTCAAGAGGTTCATGTTGAGGGTATTGGGGCTATGTTGTTAGCGAGGGAGGGGGGACTGCGAGGAAAGGAGAGGAAGGGGATGGGAAGGGGGCTTACGGGGGAGGGGGAATAGGGGTGGTGGGGAAGGGGGTAGTTGGGGTGGTGGTGCAGTTGGGGGAAAGGGTAAGGCGTTGTTAGGGCTAGGGTTAGGAGTTAGATCAGGGGTTAAGGTTAGGGCTAGGGATATATTTAGGTTAGTTAATTAGGGTTAGAAGGGGTTTCGGTATTAATGACTAATGGAGTTTAACGTTGTTATTTTTTTTTTTTTGCTAATTAAGTGAGTATATTGATTAAGAACATACCAATTAACAACCACCTAACCTAAAGGAGGCAAAGCAACTAGGTTGGACTCCCAAACCTTTAGGAAGGAAAAAACAGAAAGATTACATTGTAAGAGAGAGCTCCCTTAACCACATTCTATCTCTCATAGTTGTTTTCTTTGGCAACACACTATAGATTCTATCTATACATGTATGTTTAATTCTATACACATGTTTCTCCACAATATCTAGTTTACTATTCCATAGAGCATCATTCCTTGCCCACCATACTTGATACATTGTAGCACAGATGATAGCAATCTTGACTTGTCTTCTGAATCTTGATTCACCATTTGAGTTTACCCTATCAATCAGACCCTGTACTGATGTATCATGGGACTGCATTTGCATCCATTGAAAAATTTTCCTTATAACTGCTTTGCTAAAATAGCATTGAAAAAACAGATGACAGTGAGTCTCTTCTGTTAATCCACAAATTAAGCATGTAGCATCATCTATCACACCCACTTTGGTTAATCTATCTGCTGTTTTCAATCTGTTTAGCATTACTAGCCAGCATAGAAATCTATGCTTTGGTATATTCAGTCTACCCCAGATAGCACCATACCAACTCACACTCTGCTGCACATTCATCTGCCTCTTGTAGACTTCTTTTACTGAATATACCCCCATATTCAATATCTGATGCAAAGAAAAGTTCACCTTGAATTGGTCTTTCACCTGGCATATCATTTTCCAATACCAACTGCATTTCTGAGGATGTTGTACTCCCACCAATTTTCTTCTTTTACATACAGCTCATGCACCCACCTTACCCAGAGATTGTCCTTCTTTAAGGCAATTGCCCACACATACCTCCCTAGAGCTGCTTGATTCCAAATCAAAACATTTTTGATTCCAAGACCACCCTCTTTTTTACTACAGCATACTGAGTCCCAGTTTACATTCCCTGAACTTTGACTGTAGTGTTCACGAGTCCAAAGATATGATCTACATATCTTATTTATATCTTGTAAGACTTTCCTTGGGATGATCATTATT
>NC_079207.1:32282233-32447020 GCF_026745355.1 Beta vulgaris subsp. vulgaris | reverse complement strand
GTTTTATGGGAAGCATAAAGTTTCACTAATGGCTTTGCTTGAAACTCGTGTTAAAATCACAATAAAGACAAAATTCTGAAGAAATTTGGTAACAGATCGAGTTGGGTGCACAATTATGAAGCTTCAGATAGAGATGGGATTTGGATTGCTTGGCGTTCTGCTGCTGTTTCTCTTCAAGTTTTGCTTAAGTCCGCTCAATTCATTGTTGTGTTGGAGACAAACAATATGGAGACCAATGGCTATATATTGTGGTGTATGGTCTGCATACTGTGGATGACAAAAGAAGTATATGGCTGGAGCTTAGTAATCTTGATAAGAGTATTATTGATCCTTGGTGTATAGTGGGGGACTTTAATGTTGTTCATTCTTCTGGTGATAGGACTAATGGTGCTCCTGTTTCTTCTTATGAAACTCGGGATTTTAGCCACTTGCTTAACATTATAGACCTTATTGAGTTTAAGTCCCGTGGTCACTTTTTTCTCTTGGTCTAACAAGGGCAATGGTGAAACTAGAATTAGTAGCAGAACTGATAGGTGCTTAATTAATTCATTTTGGCTTGCTAAGTACCCTTACTTGGTTGTGGATTATTTGAATCCTTGTCTCTGAGACCATTCTCCTACGATGATTCAATTTACTAAGAGTTCTGGTAGTAAAGGTAGGCCTTTAAAGAATTTCAATCACATGGCTACTCATGAAGATTCTTAGCTCCTGTGGGTGAACAATGGCATCTTAATGTCATAGGGGGGTGTATGATGAAGGTTGTTTGGCTTAAGCTCAAAAATGTAAAAGTTAAGCTCAAGCTGTTGCATAAAACTGATTTCGCAAATATGGATGCTTGGATTGAGCTTGTAATGGCTGATCTTCAGATTGTTCAATCTCAACTCCAGATCACTCTTGATTTTCGTGGTCTTATTCAAGCTAAAAAAGATTGTACTCTACTTCTTCACAAATTCTTGAATATTGAAGAATCTTCTTTAAGGCAAAAGTTTAGAGTTATGTGGCTGAAGCAAGGTGATTCTAACACTTAATTTTTCTTTCATGCTATGAAAGAAAGGTTTATGCATAACAATATTGAGGTTTTATTTAATGATACTGGAGACAAATCATTAATTCTAGAGACGTTGAAGCTGAGGTGATTAAAATTTATCATAAGTTACTTGGTTCTACTGCTACTAGTCTTCTTGCTGTTGACATTGGACTTTTAAGTTTTAAGGGTTTGGGCCCAGGTCCAGCCTAATGATGATGCTCTGCTAGTTCAACAAGTAACTATCAAGAAATTGAAGCAGCTTTGTGGGCTATTGATGATGAAAAGCTCCAGGTATTGATGGCGTTGATAGTAATTTCTTTAAGAAGGCTTGGCACCATATAAAACATGATATTTTCTCTTCTGTGCTTTATTTCTTTGATTCTGGTGTTCTGTTACCTGATATTAACTACACTCTGGTTACTCTTTCCCAAAACTTCTTAATCCTTCTCTTGTTAAGGACTTTAGGCCTATAGCATGTTTTACAGTTTTGTATAAGATAATTTCCAATATCTTGATAAATAGGATGCATACCATAATTGGAAGAGTTGTTGATCTTGCTCAAGATGGCTTTATGCTTGGGAGGACTATTTGAGATAATATCTTACTTGCTACTAAGCTTATCAAAAGTTATACTACTAAACATGTTTCTCCTAGATGCATGTTGAAGATTGATTTGAAAAAAGCTTATGATCCTATTAAGTGGTCCTTTCTTAAAACAGTTACGAGTGAGCTTTGTTTTCCTACCAAATTTGTGAAGTGGGTTATGGCATATGTTACATCTGTCTCTTTTCCATTCTTATGAATGGTATTCCTTGTAAGCCTTTTCTTGCTCAAAAAGGGATTAAGACAAGGAGACCATATGTCTCCCTTCCCGTTTCTTTTGTGAATGGAATATTTATCTCATTGTTTGGGGGAATTTGAAGTCAAATTCCTTAGTTTAAGTTTCATCGTATGTGTAAAAGGCTTAACATCACTCATCTGATGTTTGTGGATGACCTCTTGATGTTTGTTAGGGCTGACACTAGATCCTTGAAACTTATTTTTGATGTTTTTACCGAATTCTCACAAGCATCGGTCTTGAAGCTAATATGGATAAAAGTCTCCTATATATATGAGGGGTTGACATAGCTCAAAGAGACATTCTGCATTTTGTTGTACGCATGCCACTTGGTGATTTCCCTTTCAAATACTTAAGTGTGCCACTTACAACAAGAAAGCTCTTCTATCATGAGTGTAAGCCTCTGATTGAAAAAAATATGGCTAGAGTGAGAGCATGGTCAGTCATAAACTCTCATATGATGCGATGCTTCAAATTGTTACTTCTATTCTTCATGGATTCCAGCTTTATTGGTGCCAAAAATTTGTGCTTCCTAAGAAAGTTTTGAAAGAAGTTCAATGTATATGTAGAATGTTATTGTGAATTTGTCAAGACTCATTTTCAAAGAAAGATCCTTTGGCTTGGGAAACTTTATGTTTGCCTAAAACTTGTGGAGGTTTGAACATTAAAAATCTGGTTGTGTGGAACAAGGTTGTTGTTGCTAAACATTTTTGGGTTCTCTGTCAAAAACAGGATTCGCTTTGGATCAGATGGTTGCATGCTTATTACATCAAGCAACAAAATATTCTTCCTATAGCAATTTCTAACAGGCTCTCTTGGGCTATGAAAAAGATTATGGAGAGTAGAGAGGTGTTCCAAGAGTTCCAGGCTACGTATGTGCTTACAATTGTTGTGTTCTCTATTAAAAGCTTTATATAAAGATGCAAGGTGATAATGATCATGTCAACTGGAAGATCGTTATTTGTAACAATAAAGCTAGTCCTAAGGCTTTGTTTGTTACCCGGTTAGTTCTTCATGGCAGACTTGCTACCAATGATAAGCTTTACAAATGGGGGTTCCCTATTGATAGTTTTTACCCTCTCTGCAATTCTGCTTGTGACTCTAGTCCTCATTTGTTCTTTGATTGTCCTTTCTCCTACAAAATCTAGGATGCTTGTCAGCAGCATCTGAATCTTAATGTGACAAGGAGGTCTTTTGATGCTGAAGTTCAAATTATGGCTCTGAAGAGTAGGAGGAAAATCCCACAAGCTCAGGTTTATTCTATCATGTTTAATTTGTTGAAGCTATGTACCAAATTTGGCTTCAACGAAATGTAAAAGTTTCCGGAGGGGTTGTCTTAGACATTGAAGCCAACATTAAGCAGATTTGTTTTCGTGTTGCAAGCCGATGTAATAATTTTGTAAGGCAGATACTTACCAAATAGGTGTATGGATTCCTGTTTGTGTTTCTCTGTTGCTGTGCAGAGTTTTTTTTAGGGATGTGCTAATGGTTAGCTTGTTCCCAAACCTTTCCTGGAAGGTGGGAGGAGCTTGCTTTCCTATGATGTTCTCTTGTAGTTGTAGGTTGTATCATCCACTTTATTTGGTTATCAATAATATATATATATGTATATATATATATATATATATACATATATATGTATATATATATAGATATATATATATATATATATATATGTATATATATATATATATATATATGTGTAGATATATATGTATATATATATACATATATATGTATATAATATATACATATATATGTATATATGTATATATTATATACATATATATGTATATATATATACATATATATCTACACATATATATATATAATATACACACATACATATATATATATATATAAACATATATATATATATAAATATACGTATATATATATATATAAATATACATATGTATATATATATATACATATGTATATATATATACATATGTATATATATATATATATGTATATATATGTATATATATATATATGTATATATATGTATATATGTATATATGTATATACATATATATATATATACATATATATATATATATATATACATATATAAATATATATATATACATATATAAATATATATATATATATACATATATATATATATATATATATATATATATATATATATGTATATATATGTATATGTATATATGTATATATATGTATATGTATATATATATATATATATGTATATGTATATATATATATATATATATATATATATATATATATATATATATATGTATATGTATATATATGTATAATGTATATATATGTATATATGTATATATATGTATATATATATATATATATGTTATATATATATATATAATGTATATATATATATATATATGTTTATATATATATATATATATATATATATATATATATATATATATAATATATATATTATATATATATATATATATATATATATTATTATATAGTGAAATGATGCAATATGAATTAATCCTGGGTTGATTATCATATATTTGTCTATAAATGTGCGATACTTATTATTCAAAAGTTCTTTGTATGATTATACGATGTTTATTGTACTATTTACATATACAAGGTGCACATTTTTAGACTGATGTTCATTGTATTACTAACATGTTCATTTTAGTTACAAGCTCGTTATATTTGGTCATATATTTATGTGTGTGGGGAGCATGTTCATTGTATTTTAGAATGTGTTACTTGTATGTTTGAAAGATTATGTTCATTGTATTATAAACTTGAATAATTTTATTTTTAACTACCACTCTTTCCTTTCTTGTATCAGTTCAATTCGACTAGTTGAAAGACAACTAATGATACGTTACGGTGTCGAGATCTGACAAATCAAATCAATTGGAAATGGAAAGAAGATCAGAAGCAAGAATATCTTCTTAATGAACTCAATAGTGTTTAATTAGCAATACCCGTTCTTTTATAAGACCCAGGTGTCCATATGAGATATATTGTATTATGTTGGTTATATTTCTACATTTGGATACATACTAATTTTTGAATTAACCATTTTTTGTAATTACTTATTTTTTTTATAATTATATAAATATTCAGTTGGGTTATTCATTATATATAGTATGTTGTTCATTACAGAATCATATTTGTACATTACAAAGAATAATAATGAAAACATAAATATCCATCACAATGAACATATAAGTAATTTGAAAGAACATTTTGAAGAACTTGAATGAACAAATTAAACTATTAATTTGAATCAATAGTATGGTAATTAAGTGAGAAATGAAGAATAGTAAATTTGTTTCAAATTTGAATTTTGAAAATTAGAGGCAATTTTGAATTTTGAAAATTCGTAAACATACTGAATTTTGGAATAAGTCGATAATGTTGAATCCAAAATTGCAATTGTTCATTCAACCAGAAGAATGTGTTTATGACACTAAAATTTTCATAAATGTTCATTCTAAAATTGCAAATGTTCAATTAACAAAAGCGTGTGTTATTATACTACAATATCCATTGGAATAAACTAGATATTTATTGGTCTACGATGCACATGGAGTGAAAATTTTGAGGAAAGATAAATTGAGGTATATCCCAAAAATGTTCATTCTAAAATTGCAAATGTTCAATAAGTAATAACATGAGTTCATTATATTACAATGTCCATTGTAATAAATTGGTTTTTATTGGTTTAGAAAAAATAGTAGATTTGAAAAATATTTTCAAATTTGAATTTCGAAAATTAGAGGCAATTTTTAATTTTGAAAATTCGTAAACATACTGAATTTTGGAATTAGTCGAAAATATTCAATCCAAAATTGCAATTGTTCATTCAACCAAAAGAATGTGTTTATTACACTAAATTTTCCATAAATGTTCATTCTGAATTGCAAATGTTCAATCAACAATAGTGTATGTTCATTATACTAGAGTGTCCATTAGAATAAACTGGATATTTATTGGTTTACAACGCACATGGAGTAAAAAGTTGAGGAAAGAGAAATTGAGGTGGGTCCCACAAATGCTCATTCGGAAATTGCAAATGTTCTATCAACAAATTCATGTGTTCATTATACTGCAATGTTCATTGGAATAAACTGGACATTTATTGGTTTACAATGCACACGGGTGAAAAAGTTGAGGAAAGAGAAATTGAGATGGGTCCCACAATGCTCATTCCAAACCTACAAATGTTCATTGTTTGTAATAATGTATAAGTATGGCATAATGTTTCAGCCTAATGATGCATTGTTTGGTTTTTCTCTTTTTATGTATTAGCTTTTTGTAATAATGTATTATTATTAATTTTTTACTCATTTAGTTATCTTATGCATTTTATAGAATGAGAATCTGCAATACGAAATTCATTTGGATACTCTTCTCTAGTGGTTGTAATAAAAATAGTTAGAGCAATTATTTTTTAAAATTTCAATATATTGGAAAAAGATTTTAAGCGGCTCCAAAGGTTACTTTTTTTATATGAGTAAGTAAAGCTATATATTTCCAACACAACTTTTTACAACCTAAATCTCCAAAGAGGAGACCAACAACTGTAAACTAATTACAGATTATCCAACCACTCCTTATCAAGAGTATTGATTCTTCTAGGAATGCAACTATTGATTTTCTGATTTATCTTTGTATACTTTGTACAATGTTGTCAATACTTCCAACTTTATGCAGCCAAAAAGCCTCATTTCTAACTCTCCAAATGTTGTAGACAATAGCTTCAACGGCAGCAATCTTAACAATCTTCATTTATCATTTCTTCTCCCTCAACTCTAACCAATTTATGGGCTGAGCAAAATCAGTAAAACCACACCTAATCTGAGCACAATGTTCAATTTTAACAAGACACTTGTAATTGAATTTTGACATGAAAAAGGCAAATGTTCACGCGTTCAGGAGCTAAACCACATATCATGCATAAGTTATCATCACAAATACCCCATCTAAGCAACTGAACTTTTCTTCTCAGCTTATGCTTAATGGCTAGCCAGGCCAAAAATTGGTGCTCTAGGAGACTTGTTCTGTTCCACACAATCCTGCTCCTGTTCAGGCTATTCTGCTCCAGTTCAGGCTATTCTGCTCCCCTACCAAAGTTTCATACACCTTCTTAATAGACTAAAAAGGCATTCTTGAAATTGTATCACACTGAAAGGCTGCTTCAATTTATCTCTAGCTAGGGAGCCTTGCTTCCAATACCAGCTAGCTGAGGCTCTAGGCTGGTAATGCAACCATATAGCATCCTGGACATACATTGCATGCACTCATTTCACCCCACATATTATCTAACTTCTTTTCAACTGTCCAGACATACTTCCTCATGGTTGTAAGATTCCAAAAAGTACTATTCCTAATACATAACCCCCAACTGATATAGGATTCCAAACCTCCTCTCATCTAACATATCCTAGTTTGACACTATGATAATTTCCAGACTATAGAAAAGCTTTACACTCTTTAATTTCACTATGTCATGCAGCACACTCCTAGGGAGTACAAACACTTGGGCCCAGTAAACATTCAAGCTAAGTAAAACTGAGTCATACATAACCCACAACAAAAATTCTTTTAGAGTAGATAGGGACACCCAAATAAGTGAAAGGTAGGTAGCCTCTTATTAAGTCAGACATCTCCAAAATCCTATTAATATCATCCTCGGGCATCTCACTACAATAAGCAGCTGACTTATGAACATTGGCTTGTAGGCCTGAAGTATTAGAGAACAGTTTAAACACCTAAAGTAATAAGACCATAGACTGAACTGTACGTCTACTACATAGCAGCTAGTCATCTATAAAGAGAAGAAAGGTGTGAGCTGAACTGGAGCACATCTTGAATGATATCAAAACTTTGGCTTTGTGCTTGTCTTCTTGAGGATTTTGGAGAGATACTCCATGAACACAACAAATAACAAGGGAGATAACAGATCTCCCTATCTAAGTCCTCTCTTAGATGCAAAATATCCATGTAGTGATCCATTAAGCATAATAGAGAAATTGGAAGAGGTAACACAAGTTATTATAAGGTTAGTGAATCTTATAGGGAAGCCCAAACTGATCAATATTTCCTCTTGGAACTCCCACTCAATAGTATCATAGGCTTTCCTTATATCAATTTTTAGCATACAACTAGGGATATTATTCTTCCTCCCATAGTACATCACAATATCCTGATAGATCATTATGTTATGTGCAATGTATCTATTGTGAACAAAGGCCCCTTGGGTCTCCATGATAATCTCAGGCAGAACCTCTCTCATTATATTACATATAAGCTTTGCGATACACTTATATATGACATTGCAATAAGAGATGGATCTGAACTCACTCACATTTCTTGGGCATGCTACTTTATGGATTAAAGTAATTACAATAAAGTGAATCTCATTTAGAAGCTTACCATGAGTGAAGAAGTCAAGGACAACTGCTATCATATCACTACCCACCACATGACATGTCTCTATAGAACTAACTCTCATAACCATCTGAACCTGGAGCTTTGTCTCCACGGATAGCCCATAATCCTAACCTATAAAAGGCTCTAGTAATCTAGTTGCTTGCTCTTGAGTAACCAAGGACCAATATTAACTTGGACCCCAGCAGGTTTTGATAGAACCTTAAAAAAGCATTGTTAATCGCTTGAGGCTCCTCAACCCATATACCTTCCTCATAACGAATACCAACGACAACATTCTTCAATTATCTTCTCTTAATTGCCCCATGAAAAAATTTGAAATTCAAATTTCCCTCCCTAATCCATACATCTTTTGCCTTGTGATCTACGAAACCCATGTATGAGTTGTGAATACTTCTATAATCCTCAACAGCCTGCAATTCCCTCCTCTTTAACTCCAAGTCATTAGGCCTTTGATGAAGAGCTTCCTGACAATTTTTCAAAACAACAGCAGTTTCACATTCTCTAATGTGAATTCGGGAATAGTCATCCTTATTGTGCTGCTTTAGGTTCCCTTTAAGGTGCTTTAGTTTCTACACAACCTTGAATATAGGTGAACCTCTACTACTACAAAAAAGGGCAAACATAACACCCCTAAATTAACTCTTATTTAAGCAACTGTTATGTAAAATCTAAATTTAACGTTTTAATCATAGAACTGTTATCTTAGATTGTATTGATAATATATCACTTAACACTTATCTTAATGTGTGTTATCTTTGCTATGAAATTATTTTGTAATGCTATAATTTTTTTATGAGAATAATAAAAACTCTTATATTTGCTTATTATTAATAATAATAAATCTGTCAAAATAATTAAATTAAAAAAAATAAAATGTCATAGCTAGAAATTAGGAGCACTTACTATGTAAGTATCATTGAATTTTTGCTCTAAACCGCCCGTCAAAAAAAAAAAAAGTTGTTGTTCCCAAATCCCATGTCCCCCATACTTTGGAAGAAGTAGTTGACAGTGAAAGCAAACCAAAGAAAACAGGAAGAGAGAGAAAATGAAGGAAGGAGAAAAAGTGAGAAACCTTGAGCCACCGCTGCCCCGCCAAACCCGCCATTGTCGCCACCCCCGTCGAACCCAGCTACAGTCGCCCTCCGTTGCTGCTGCCCCGTCGGAAGCTATCTAACCCAAGTGAGTTGTTTTATTTTCTAATCCCTAAGTTTTAATTTTTTTACATACATCTCTCTACTTCAATAGTTTTGAAGTAATGGTCTGGGTTTTGATCTGTTTGAGAGTTGTATAGTTTATTGGGCACTTAAATTAATAGCATAGTAGGATAAGTGAGAAATTCTTTTGTTTGAATCACTGCTCTCATTAAATAATAACTTCACAGATTTTGTTCTCTGTAGAGAAAGATGATAATTAGGTTATGATATATTTGTATTGCTTATTCTGCTAAACATTGGGTTATAGCTGTTTGCTAGATCTTTCCATTCTGCCTACAAGTCTATCTTACCCATATATTATATATGAGAGAAATGATGAAATATGTTGATCTTGTTCGTCGCTGCTGGTGTCGATGATGTTTAGTTTCTTAAAGTGGGTTTCTTCAATTGTGTTGTTGTGCATAAAATTTATAGCATTTGTCTCTCTTGAAGTGATCCCAGTTATAAATTTTTAACTATTGTTGTATTAGAGTATCTTTGCTGTTGGTGCTTCCGTTTACATAGGATGCATATTGATGACATACGATCATTTGAACAGTACTGTATTGTATTCATAAGTTTCTGGTTGTCTTTTTAGCTGCCTGCACATTCGCAATCTCATCTCCAAGTTAAAAAGCAATAGTGATGTTATAGGAGTGACTGTGTTTCCAATGGCAGGGAGTAGGGAGTAGGGAGTTAGGGATACTTGAATAAAAGTAGCTGTGATTTTGTGATAATACTATTTTAACTTATTTCAAGTTCCATAGCATGGGTTGTAGTTAGTAGTTACCCATCTAGATATCGTCCGTTTCAATAATACCTTATCTTGTACTTCCGATGTCTGGAAATGATTGTTCTTTGCATGATTTAAACGGAACTAACAATGTGGTCATCAATTTTTAGGGGAAT
Organism: Beta vulgaris subsp. vulgaris; assembly: GCF_026745355.1. Taxonomy (NCBI): domain Eukaryota; kingdom Viridiplantae; phylum Streptophyta; class Magnoliopsida; order Caryophyllales; family Amaranthaceae; genus Beta; species Beta vulgaris. The sequence goes on along the minus strand of NC_079207.1, from coordinate 32,436,627 downwards.
ATCCTTTTCCTTGTACACTTTTATGGCGACTCTTTGGTGCTATGTTTTTATATGCAAGTGTTGTTGTCTCGGTGTAATCTTATGTCCATATGATGAGACCATGAGGATCGCACTTGGAGTATTATTTCTATAATGTGTGAACCAATATTCCTGCTATGATGGAAGCAGGAAAAAATATTGAATGATGTATATTCTTAGCTTCTACTATACCTTTTTTGTTTCTTGTATGCTTGGCTCTGGTATGGTTGTTGATTTCTAGTTACTGAAATAACTATGGTACTTCTACTCAAATCTTTGAATGGTGGTTGCGATGGATTATCTCCACTCAAAACTTGATTGATACTTCTGATTAGTTACTGATTTGGTTGGCTTATGATTGTTTGGTTGTTTTTGATATTATTCGCCAGCTACATATGAATAAAGAAATTGTACAGCTCTTGAATAATCTGCTATCATGCATATATGTGTGGCTGCTGCTTGCTTCTTTCGACCAGCTATAGACAATATAGGGAATTGGTTTCAGACTCATGTGATGTATTCTGTATCAGATATCCTCTGAAGACATCAGGTGGGAGGGTGAGGAATCTGGAATTTCCCACAGAGGTGATCGAGCTGGTCAAGGTCGTGGTTTTAAGAAGTCTTTCAGCCCGTGGTGGGGCTGTTAGTGGCGCAGGAAGAGGTTGTGGAACCTTAAAGAGCCAGCCTAAGAAGACTTTACGTTTTCCCCAGAATGGCATTGGAAGAAAAGGATTGACAGATATCCAGTTACTTCATACTGATACTCTAATTAAAGAGGTGAGTAAAGCTTAGGGAGAGAGGGTTGGTAGAATAGGTTCATTTTAATTTCAGTTTAATTATATTTTGATGGAATGATTATGTTTTATAGGTTGAGAAAGTTTTAGTGCTAATCATCCTGATCCAGCAGAGGTTGAGAAAGCCAAGAAAGTCTTGAAAGCAATAAATATATAAAAGGCAACCTTTAATTTTCTATTTGCACAAATGTTATATGGGAATTTATTTGAACGCGTTATTGTGTTGTGCAGGAGCATGAACAAGCATTGATGGAAGCCATTGGTAGGCTTCAGGATGCATCTGATGGTGAAAGTGGTAATGCTTAATTGCCTTCTGCTTGTACAAATTAGAAAAAGCACCTGGCCTATTTTATCCACCATATCCTTCCCCCTCTACAATTGAGTTATTGTAGATCAACAGATGTAAGTTACTATGTACAGAACTTTCTAATTAAACATCTGGCTGAAAATGTTCAATATTGATCATCTTTCATCCTTTTCTGATCCTTCTTCAACATCAAAGTTTATCGATTTTCATGTATCTTAATGCCATGGGCTGCTTGTAATATGTTTAATCTTATACCAGAATCATGTTCTTTTCTGTAAAATGCCAGTCCTGTATTGCTTCTCATTGAGAAGTGGACCGAATGCATAATGTCTCTTCTACTTTATTTCAATCAGATGGGGGAGAGAATCCCTTTTCACAAGGACAATCCATGGACCGAGAGCAAGGATGGAGGAAACAGCAGTATGATGAGATGGGTGGCGAAGGTAGGGAATGGAAGGTCTAGATGGTGATAAAGGTCTAGTGACATCGAAAAAGAAGCAAGAAGCTTAGCCTGTTGTAATATCCAAATATGTTGTGCCTTCTCCCCATAACATGTTTTAGTTAAAATCTTGTTATATACTGGTGGAAATGAAATTCACTACTCAACAGAGGTTAGTCAGAGATAGGAAACAAATATAATTTGGAGAAGGAAAGATTTTAACTTTGTATTTATAGACCTACTTAGATTTTTCTCTCACCCCTTCTGACATTCTCTGCTAATACCTGTTGCTATCTGACCCCTAACATATTCCTCGACGTAATCCTCTAGGTTTTTTGATTCCTCTGGATTTTTGATTCATTGAAGTAGCAGATAATCTGGAAAAAGGATGTATCAGAAACGACCTTTCGTTTATTGTATGTTTAACCAGGATTATCTATGGAACATTAAGATAATATTGCTGTATCAGTTTTGGGGTGTTGACTTAAGTGTGAGAATGAATTTCAAAGAAAATTTAGTCCAAGTTATCTTATAAACAATCTGCATGTATATTTTGGCCTGAGGTAAATTATGGTAACTTCATGTTGGGCTGATGAAGGAGAATATTCGGTTAAATATTTACATTATTATGATATTTAATTTTGTCATCGTTTCAGGTTAATGGCAAATGGGAGAAAGCGTGGCATGGTACCTCAAGAGAATGCAACCTCGTATATCGAGTATGATGATGATGGTAATAGGATAAACGTGAGAATTCATCTTCTTATTTGTTTCCTTTAATTTGTTCATGATAATTATAAAGTTTAATTTAAATACTTTCAATTTTTCTATATGAATACTTATTTTGTAATTACCTTTATTGTAGTACTATCAAGGCACTGGTCCAACCTATTCTCAGGAGAAAATTAATGAACTCAGGGAGTTGTGGATTACATATGTCGGAGATCAACACGAAGCACAAATGATGAATGAGTTCTAACTTTCCGCCTAATTTTTTTTAACCTTAATCCACTTTTGGACATACATTATATTTTTGGATTTGGATATTGATATCATGTGGATGTGGTTATAGGATAGAATTGATCTTGTTTATGATATAGATCAATATTGATATGTATTATTAGTAGTTTTTTTTAGAAGTTTAGATTTATGAATATTAGTTGAATTATTTTGTAATATAAAGAATTTTGGAAGTTTGGAATATCAATTCAATTTATTGGTTAAGATCTTATGGGTTGAGTATTAATTATACAACAGATACACGTATTGTACTGTCAATGTCTACATGCTGCCTACTGCCAATAATATATGCGAGAAATGATAATTTCATTATTTTTAAATAAATATCATAGATAACAGTTATAGGTAATATATTTATATATATTATAGGAAAACATAACAGTTATTCAAGATAAGTTTATATATAAATAACAAACGTAACACTTATTTATAAAATGTGTTATCTAATGGCATAACATGTATTTTAAATAACTGTTATGTTTTCTCTGGCAAACATAACACTTTCGTCAGGTGTTATGTTTACTTTACATTACATTGACTTGGATAACACCTCAAAACTGTTATGTAAAGCCTTATTTAACAGTTATCTTTGCCCTTTTTTGTAGTAGTATCTGCCACCTGTTACTCACAATCTCATCAAACCTAGTGCTGCCTTTCCACATAATAAAAGTACTTCAATATCTTTTTACCTCTAAATTACATCTAAATTCAAGACGATGGGACAATGGTCAAACTCCCCTTCAAGAAGAAAATGAGCTTCTGCGAACTCATAATTATCCAATCACTCATCATTAGACATCACTACGTCAATTCTGGAGAACATTCTATGCTCCCCCTTCTACTTATTATTCTAAGTGAAAAAGCACCCAATATATTTCAAGTCCAGCATCACACAATGATCCACACATGCCCTAAAATCAATCCACTCACTGTCTCACTGGAGCTCTAATTCTCTCATCCATGTCCAGCACACAATTTAAGTCTCCCATGTATAACCAAGCCATCTCTCTACTTTGATCTTTAATGCTCCTCAACTGACACCAGAGATCCCTCCTACTTATTGCATCGTTAAACCCATAAATGAATGTGCCCAAGAATCCAGGTTTACCATACCTAGGAGTTTAAAGCAATGAACAAGCTTATTAGTGCACATAAGAATATTGACTGTGAACATATGAGGATTCCACATAACGACAACTCTGCCACCTTTATGAAATTGTGAATTTTTGTTAAAGAACCACCTAGGACAAAAACTAAGGTAAAGGTTTCCCATATTCAGAACCTTTACCCTAGTTCTAAGAGGCTGACAATCCTACCATAACATTGAATAAAATTCCTAACTGTTCTTTGCTTAATAAGATTGTTCATAGCTCTTATATTCCAACATACAATCTTACTCATCAGGCAGTGGAGGGTTGTCACCTCCTTGCACTGTCAACACTTACTCCACATTGTACTTCCCCTACAATTAATCCTCTTTAGCCAAAACCTTAAATGAGTGTCAGTAATAACTGGCATGGGAGCTTGAGTTGCCATTTTACTAGCAGAATTAACCCTCCCAAACCCCTCCTCATCCACATTAGCTTATTCTATTCTATAACTAATCACCACACTAGCTTGCATTCTAGCCAGGCTGCTTCAATTCCTACACTGGCTACTAGTATGCCTAAACTTCTTGCAATCCTAACACACAACTGGCTTCCACTCATACTCCACATTTACGCTTACGAATACATCTCTCTCATTAACAAATTGCACATTCTATGGGAATTGTTGATCAATCTCAACCTCCACTTGGACCCTTGCAATCTCTCCCTTTTAGATGTAGCCTAATCGGTTTTGGTTGGTTTCCCAATCTGACCAGCTATCTTAAAAATGCTTCTATCACCCCAATACTTTATATCCAAGTTGTGCAAATTCATCCAAATTAGCATAGATCAACCTACCTCCTTGGTAATATCAACAGTTGGTGCCATGGCCTTTATAAATATAGGTTTCTTATCAAAAAATTGAAATCCACCCTTAAGAATGTTATCCCTAGACAGCATAGTTGTAAACGGTACAATGAACACCCCCCTTGTTTTCACTAGCAACATTATTTATCCCCTTGGACTTCCAAATTCTTCATAAAAAGCCCTCAATGAACACCCCCCTTGTTTACATCTAGAACTCGATTTCATCTTGTACATCTTAAAAATAAATTTTCACAGCAGTAGAATTAAAATACATATCAACAACATCATTCAAACCTCTAGTATTATGGTCAATTAAATCATGACAATCATTCAGATTCACTTGATTCAAATTGAAAATAGTAAGAGATTGTCTATTACTTGGAGAATTCATTTGTAACATAGGGGTCTATTGCACTTCATTCTCCTCTTTGCTCTTAATCGCAATCATGCACTTCGAAAAGTGGTATCTAACCTCTAAATTGTTGCTGCAATTCTCTCAATGAAGATCTCAGCGATAAAATTTCACCACTAACAACTGGAGGACCACAAGGATCTTCATCCGAGCTCTCGAAATCAATGGCTTGAATCCTCAAAATATCATCCATGGTTCTCGGTTTTTTAGCATGAGATGAAGATGGGACTTCCAATTTCAATGGAGTTTTATTTGATTTAGAGGTAGTGGCATTACTCAGAGCTTTCGTTTTCCTTGCCATGGCAGCTCAATGCTTACAGCATAGAGAGAAAACTAGAGAGAGAAAATTCCTGCCTCAAAGAACAGGATCTTCCAAAGGTTATTTCACCCATAGACCTATAGAATCTCATAAATGGTCCCGCATACTTGTAGTGAAAAAATTAAAATATAATTTTTTTTACAATGATTTTTTTCTTGATGTATTATGAATTAACACATTGAAATCATTTAACAAAGTCTCATATGATACCAACATTTGTTATAAATTAGTCACAATTTTAAGTTACAATTTGGTTATGGTAGGCATGTGATTATCATGTTTTAGCCCACACCATTTTAGCAATATTTTCGTTCCAAAAACGTTGCAACTTGATTTTAAGGAAAAATAAATGAAATGACAAGTATTAAATTACATGCACATAGTTCAATTAATTGCTAGAAAACACAAATATGTTAAAGATTGGTAATTTTAACACATAAGATTTAATTTTGATGATCATCTAATTAACTCGCAAGAATATTATATGTACCTAAATCGGTTATCCAGTTTATCTTATTAGGCATGATTTGAATAACTAACTCGTCTGATTTAGCCAATAAAATGATAATTGCGATCAGACAATTGCAATTAGAAAGGCATAACCAATATTTAAGGGATTCGAATAGTCATATAATAATCATGAAGAGAGATCCGAAAGAATAAATAACTATACAAGATTTACATGCGTATTTTATCACATTAATTACCACATCATGAAAATCACATTGTTAAAGAAGTAGCGTTTATATGTAGAAAATCAAATTGATTGATAATTACATCCTATACACAAGATATTTTTAAATTTTTAATCAGTTTATCCCAATAGTGTTGTAGATTTTCATTGTTGTCTTTTTTGTTGTTGTCTTTTTATATCTTTGTTTTTTAATTAATTAGGTAGTTACATTGCTTTTTTTCTTTACCTATTTTTTCGTGTCCCACCCTGTTGTCATATATAATAGAGATTAAATTGAAATTATCCCTTAGGAATTATAACTTTCTCACGTAGGTCTGACTATATAGATGCTGGAAGAATCAATCTTTATCCTTCAAAACTAGTATTCTTGAATGAAAATTCTAAGAGAAATATTGAATATTATTGAGGTTGAATGTGTTGAATAGTTTGAATGTGGTGTAGATGTATATTTGAGAAAGTTTAGAGGGTTTTTGTGTGTTTTATATATTGTATGTGTAATTCCACCCGAAACACGAGTGAAATATCCAGTATTAATAGGCAATTATGATTGGGGTTCAGAACGTCATCGTCGCGAAAAAAATAAAGACTTGCGCTAGACACAAGAAAATGCGCTTGACACTGGACAGTGCGCCTGAAGCACAAATGGCTACGTCCTAGGCCAACCACCCCACACATATAGCTTCCGCGTCCAACGCCCGCGACAACTATACTTTTTCGGATTGTGATTTAATTTATCTTTTAATGATAATAATTATTGTTGAAAAAGGGATTTAAATAAAAATAATATGATTTTATGAAAAAATTGATAAAATATATATTTATAAGTTGAATTACTTATCATTCATAATTAGTTGAGCTCGAATTTGGGCTTCATTTTAAAATGGACTTTAAAATATATTTAATTTGGACCCAAGAAGCGTTTTTACAAGGCTTTTGATTGCTCTTATTCAGTCATGACAACGTAGTGTGAGACATATTTTATCTTTGGGAGTTAAAAGGGAAGACAATTTTATGTAACTAGAGTTGGACAAGCAAGTAAATTCATAAAAATAAAATAGAAAATGAGTACTAAAAAACCCTTTCACTAGTGGTACCACCCTCTTGGAAAGACTAAGGATCAAATTGTGACACAATTCAGGGTAAGGGGTGGTAGTGATGGTAAAATAATTGGGTTATGTTAAATCGTTTAGGATTTACCTAGTAAACAGGTCAAAGCCCAATAACCCTAACTTTACCTGTATATTAAATAGGTAAACAACCAAAAACAAATATGAATCATAATCTGACTCGACCCACTTATTATATGGGTTACCCAACCTATTTTATCCAGTACACATATAATAAAGCAACCAAATTAGTGTTGTATGTTTCTTAACCCACTTTTATATACTAATATATTACCAAAATAAACAAAATTGAACAATCAAAGAATAAATCTTATATAGTTAGGAAAAAAAATCAAACTATTTCAAGTCAAATAGTAATCTTGATAGTAGCATAGGAGTTAAAGTGTTAGATGGATTATCATATCACATTCAGGTTGGAAGTTCCACCATAATCCAACCCTCTTGTGGTAGGTCATGTAAAGTCAACCACTTACTTAAACGACTTGAAAACTTTAAGCAAACCCATTATTTTCGTATCTGGTTCGGGTCAAATTAGCGAATTGTGTTATAATTTTACCACCTACAGGGTGTGAGGATGGGAGTGGAATAGTAGAGATTGTTGTTTAATTTGAGCATGATCTAAAAGTCCCGAGAGATATTTGATCAGCGTGTTTCGCATACTAATTAAAGAAAAATATATAAAAGGAAAATAAAGTTTTTTAAACAAAGAAAGACAATTCCTAATTAACGACATAGTCAAAATTCAAAGATGAAAAAGAAATGCAGTCAAAACTCAAAACCTAACCCTAGTGTCATCATCGAACGTGCCTCAGTGCCAAGAATAAACTGGCAGCATTGCATGCCTCTTATTATCGTCGCTTAATTTCACAAAAGTTCAAATCTTTGAACACATGTCATAGCAGCCTTTTTAGCTATTCTTTCTTTAGTCACCACATTATGGGTCAAAATTCAAAACAAAGGCCCATCTTCCTGGAAGCTTCAGTTTACAAAATCCTAGTTCTATACATATATAACCAACGATGTTGTTTTAGCTACAAAATCAATCACATTTGTTACGATTAAGTCAGCATTATATTGGTTTTCTTGATCACAGATAACAAATTAACCAAATGAAAATGTCTTGTTTAATTAGTCTTTCTAGCATACTAATTGTGCTAGTAGTAGCAATATCATGCGGTATTCAAGTTGAGGCTACGAGGGTGTTACATGAAGATTTTGCAAGCATGGGAAAAAATGACTTCTCTATACACCCTTTATTTGATAGAGCAAAGTACAACATGGTGTATCTGCTCGGACGTTTAGCATCTGGACCGAGTGACGGCGCCGGCCACTAGTAGCGGTGCTTTAAAAATAAGAAGAAGTTGTATGCTTGTAAAGGTGCAGCGATGCTTAGAAGTCATCGTATTCTTTGATTATTTTATTTTTGTAATGCCGTTCTTTTCTTAAAACAAAGTTATAATGTAGTTGTAGATTGCAGTTGCATGAGAAACAAGACTTGCTTTTGTAAAACTTTGAATTTCATCTCCTCTTGTCCACTTATAGTGTACTAGCTCTACATGCATGCGAGGTGTGTGCTAAAGCAAATAAAAAGCTCAATTGTAAGATAATATTATGTACTAAAAATATTGGTATCTTATTTTATTAACTATTATACTTTAAATTTTTTGTAGATATATTTCTTACAAATTATTATTAGATATAATTATGCAACTAATTTGACAAATCGAGTTTGCACGCATAGTGTACATATATGCTAGTATCTGTATATACTTAGGTTAGGACTTCATTTGTGTTTTATGTTGTATCATGAATCATGAGGCATGAAATGTGGATTTCAGTCCTAAATTATATTAATTTAGATCCAAGCTTTTGCTGGATCATGGGTAATTTTTCCGGTGGTAGAGGATTAATGATTTATTATTTGTAAATTAGGTTATTAATTTTGGGCAACCCTTTAAGGTCATGTGAAGATTCGCAGGATTAATCTAAAGTATTGTATTTGGCCAGTAAGATTGAATTGGATAATTTTACGATGAGGGATCAGTCTGATTTATAAGAATTTGCGTTGTCCCCTCAAATGTCTGAAACACCATAATGTAGTTAATAATATTTAAATTGTTAAAGAAAATGCCAATATTTTAGTGATCAAAAAATTTAAAAACTTATTTTTTCTACTAATTATTTTTTGTGTACAAAAGACACACATCGTTGCAAATATACAACAAATTAACTTTAAAAAAATTAATACATCTCTAACTCTCTTTCCATCCTCAACGGATAAACTTGAAATCATTACAATATTTTTTTTTCTTTACTTTTGCTTTCGCACGCATCGCGTGCTTATAAAATAGCGTTAAATTATTTGTATTGCAATATTAGTAAGAATTACCTTTTTCCTGTTTTTTTGATTAAATTGGTTGTTCCTCCGTTGCTCCTCTTGATTGATAATGGTACTCACTTGTCATTGTGCACAAATTAAATGTTAGACTTGAATAGTATAAGGGCTTGTGTTTCTTTTGTGTAGAATTATGATGTGTTGTGTTTGTTTTCTTGTGTTTTTGCAGACTATTGAAGTAAGAATACGATAATAAATGAGTGGGAAGAGGAGGAAGATGAAATAAGAAAGTGCCATGTAGTTTTGATTTGGTTTTTAGTGTTTTTTTTTATGGTGCAGTAGAGTGGTAACTACTGTAATCGTCTTTTAGGTTTTTTTTAATTCAAAAAATTTTGCTGATTATGTGGATTTTAAACTGCTACTAATTCCACGATCATGCTTGTCTTTTATTTGTGTTTTTTTACCTTTTCTCTTTTTGGTGTCCTTTGTGTCCTGAATGTGATTTTCTCTTTTTTTTTCTTGGAAAGTTTTTGGTGTAATTCGCTAAATTTAGTAGGGGTAAAATAGGAGTTTTAATATTTTGGTGTCCTATCCATTTTCACATATAGAATAGAGATAGTATTCTTTTAAGGATAAATTGATAATACAGTCCCAATTATGGACTATCTTTATAAGAGTTTGTCTTGTAAGAGACCGCCTACTTTAAATTAAAATTAGGTAATGGTAACCAATATTAAAGAGAATTAGACCATAGTGACTAGGTTAATTACTTTTGGTGACTTGTTTAATCCATTTAGTGACTAGGTCTACTTTTATATTAAAATTAGACGTCTCTTTTAATAAATTTGTTTCCTAAACAGTTTCGACTTTTGATTATTTTTAGTTGGACTAATTTTAAGTTCATTTGACTACAATGTTCCCTTGAATTGGAGACGTACTATGCAGCCAAACTAAGGTCACGTGAAAACTCACATGACTAAAATGAAATTATTTTCTTGTATGTTTTGACTTTCCTTTTCCTATTTTTTTTCTTTGGTTTTTTCACCATATACCCCTGACAAAATTTTTCAGCACCATATACCCTTTCAACTTTTGAAATTCACAATATAACCCCAACTTTTTAAAAGATACATTAAACTACCCTTTTGACTAACGGCGTTAGACTTTCGTTAGTTCTTAATCCTAATTTCCCCTAACCCTAATTAACTAACCTAAATCTAAGCTAAACCCTAACTCTAACCTTCATCTTCCCCACCAGCCCCTCACTACCTCCACCCCTGAGGCCCCCCTACCCAGCTGCAGTCGCTGAGCCCATCCTCTTCCCACCTGCAATCGTTGATCCCCATCCCCTTCCCCGGCTGTCGCAAACCCCACCTACAGTCACTGACCCTCCCCTCCCCCTTCCCCGCGCAATCCCGTAACCCCTATCCCCTTCCACTGATTCTTAGTAAAAACCCCAAATCAATCACGAATTTCTTACCGAATTCGACCCTTCAAAAATTGCAATTGAAAATTCCTCCCCTAAAAAACTCATAATCCCTCTAAAAGAGAATGAATGGCGTCCCACCAAGAAAATGAAGAATCTCGAACTTCCCCAATTCATACGAAGAAAAAAACCCTAGATATCGACATTGAATATGAAGTTACGGCCCTAGCATTATCCGGGTCGGGTATTTCATATGGGCTTAATGTCCCTAATTAAATTGATACGATTATGTTGAAGAAATTGAGAACCGATTTAGATAGGTTGCCTGAAGATAAGGGTTTTAATCAATTTCAAGAGGTTCATGTTGAGGGTATTGGGGCTATGTTGTTAGCGAGGGAGGGGGGACTGCGAGGAAAGGAGAGGAAGGGGATGGGAAGGGGGCTTACGGGGGAGGGGGAATAGGGGTGGTGGGGAAGGGGGTAGTTGGGGTGGTGGTGCAGTTGGGGGAAAGGGTAAGGCGTTGTTAGGGCTAGGGTTAGGAGTTAGATCAGGGGTTAAGGTTAGGGCTAGGGATATATTTAGGTTAGTTAATTAGGGTTAGAAGGGGTTTCGGTATTAATGACTAATGGAGTTTAACGTTGTTATTTTTTTTTTTTTGCTAATTAAGTGAGTATATTGATTAAGAACATACCAATTACAACCAACCTAACCTAAAGGAGGCAAAGCAACTAGGTTGGACTCCCAAACCTTTAGGAAGGAAAAAACAGAAAGATTACATTGTAAGAGAGAGCTCCCTTAACCACATTCTATCTCTCATAGTTGTTTTCTTTGGCAACACACTATAGATTCTATCTATACATGTATGTTTAATTCTATACACATGTTTCTCCACAATATCTAGTTTACTATTCCATAGAGCATCATTCCTTGCCCACCATACTTGATACATTGTAGCACAGATGATAGCAATCTTGACTTGTCTTCTGAATCTTGATTCACCATTTGAGTTTACCCTATCAATCAGACCCTGTACTGATGTATCATGGGACTGCATTTGCATCCATTGAAAAATTTTCCTTATAACTGCTTTGCTAAAATAGCATTGAAAAAACAGATGACAGTGAGTCTCTTCTGTTAATCCACAAATTAAGCATGTAGCATCATCTATCACACCCACTTTGGTTAATCTATCTGCTGTTTTCAATCTGTTTAGCATTACTAGCCAGCATAGAAATCTATGCTTTGGTATATTCAGTCTACCCCAGATAGCACCATACCAACTCACACTCTGCTGCACATTCATCTGCCTCTTGTAGACTTCTTTTACTGAATATACCCCCATATTCAATATCTGATGCAAAGAAAAGTTCACCTTGAATTGGTCTTTCACCTGGCATATCATTTTCCAATACCAACTGCATTTCTGAGGATGGTTGTACTCCCACCAATTTTCTTCTTTTACATACAGCTCATGCACCCACCTTACCCAGAGATTGTCCTTCTTTAAGGCAATTGCCCACACATACCTCCCTAGAGCTGCTTGATTCCAAATCAAAACATTTTTGATTCCAAGACCACCCTCTTTTTTACTACAGCATACTGAGTCCCATTTACATTCCCTGAACTTTGACTGTAGTGTTCACCAGTCCAAAGATATGATCTACATATCTTATTTATATCTTGTAAGACTTTCCTTGGGATGATCATTATTTGAGCCCAGTAAACATGCAAACTCATGAGAACTGAGTTCACCAAGCATAGTCTTCCTTGGTATGAGAGGTGCCTACTACTCCAACACCTAATTCGAGCTGTCATTCTTTCCACAAGTCCTTCACAATCTTTTATACTAATTCTTTTGTAGCATATAGGGACCCCCAAATACCTGAAAGGGAAACTCCCCAAACTGAAGCCTGACATATTAAGGATCCTTTGGACCTCCTGCTGCTTTAACCCCACTGTAAACAATTCAGATTTTTGTTTATTGGCTTCTAACCCTGAAGACTCAGAGAAGTGAGTGAATCCTTGAAGCATTCTCAGTACTGACTTGAATTCACCTTTGCAACACATGATGATATCATCTGCAAAGCACAGATGGTTGAATTGATACCAGTGCATCTAGGGTGGAACTGGAAATCATCTTTTCACCTACAATCTTCATTGTTCTACTGAAATATTCCATGCATATCACAAAATCAATGGTGAGAGGGGTCACCTTGTCTTAGACCCCTCTTGCCCTTGAAAAAGCCAACTAATTCCCTATTTATCATTAAAGAGAAGCTAGGAGATTTAATGCATTCCATAATCATCTCCACAAAACTGGAAGGGAATTTCATAGCTTGTAGTAACTCTTCAATAAAGCACCAATCTATTGAATCATATGCTTTTTTAAGGTCCATTTTGATGATACAACCTGGTGCAGCATCCTTCTTCCCATAGTTTTTGACAATATCTTGACAAATTAAGATATTGTGTGCTATAAATCTCCCTTTTATGAAAGCATCCTGATTTGCAGCTATAATTTCAGGGAGAATCTTGCTCAATCTAGAACACATCAGCTTGGTTATGTACTTGTATATAACATTGCAGCACGCAATTGGCCTGAATTCAGTGACATTACCAGGACATTTGACCTTTGGAATCAAAGCCAAAATAGTATGATTTATCTCCTTCAATAATTTCTTTGATTGAAAGAAATCCAAGACAGCTATTGTACACTCAGCACCAACAATACTCCAAGCATCTTTATAGAAATAAAGCTGCCCCAAACCCATCAGGTCCTGGTGATTTGTCACCAGGAATAGAAAAAATTGCCTGCTTCACTTCTTCAGGAGAAAAAGGTACCAGTAGTGCTTGACATTGTTCTGCATTCAGAACAGGACCAGCATCAATCACCTCCTGTTGCACATGACTCCTGCAATGCCTTGGAGTACCAAGAAGCTGAGTGTAGTAATGCAGGAAAGCTTTGTTCACTTCTTCACTACCTTCAACCCATCTCCCTTCAATGCCTTGAGTTTAACATTGTTATTCATTAAGGGTAAGTGTATTTTTTCAGAAGTGAGTTAGTATATGGTGAATTTCAAAAGTCGGAAGGGTGTATTCAAAAAAAAAAAAGATGTATATGGTGAAAAAAGCGTTTTTTTCTTTCATCCTCTCTCCCTCCCGTAGTCCCACGGGCCACTTCCCTTCATTCTTCTTCTACTACGTCAGCTTTAAACTAATCTTGTTCATTAATCTCCATAAAACAATCGATTCTTCGATAACCCAAAAAAAAAACCCAGATATTAAGTCTTTGCAGAAGATTGAGTAGAAAAAATTAATCATGAGGCTCAAAATCTACCTCTTTGGAGACTTCATAACTGATGAATCTTTTTGTAATGGAGGTTGGGTGCTTCTACAACAAACCATTTCTCTCATACGGTATGCAAAACACCTCTTCGACTTTATTCTTTTTCATTCTTTTGACCATTTTACATTCACTGGATTTCATATCCATGATTTTGAATTGGGTTTAATGAGCTTTTGGACTTAACTAGGCTGAACTAAACTGCACTGAACGGAATTGTGTTGAACTGAACTAAACTGAACTAAAATGCTGTACAAAAACTGTGACCAAAAACTACTGAACTGAACTAAACTGAAATAAAAGTAACTGAACTTAACTAAACTGAACTGAACCGAACTAAATTAAACTTAAAATAAGTCTAAAAGAACAGGACAGCAATGGGTTCAACATTAGATGGGTGGTGAAAGTATTTGACAAGGTGATTGTAGTGGGAATGTCGTGATGGGTATTTGGGGTTGGGGATAGTTGGTGGTGGGTGGTTGGGGCCAGGGAGCTGGGGAGGAAAAGAAAAAAAAAAGGAAAACAAAAAAAGTTGTAAAACTCACATGTAAGGGTATTAACCTATTACTCTAAGTTATGAGATCATCAGGACCATTTTTGACAAAGTCATGCGATAGGTGGGCCTAACTAAAAATAATTAAAAATTTGGAATTGTTTAGGGAAGACGGTGCATAATTGAGACCGTTATCATCAATTTTTCCTTCTTTTAATTATATAATAACATTAAACTATATAAGGTTTGATGAGAAATAAGAAGAAATTTACCCTCGTACATCTTTTTATTTGTCATCATCTCTTGTTTTCAATCTTCAATTTATATAAAGTAAATAAATAAAGAAATCTAATACATATAGGATGCGTGCATTATCGCTTTATGTTTCTAATTTTCAGTTTCCGGAACTAAAAGTAGGAACTTAGAGAACCGAAGTTTTTTACCGTCTTTACTTTCAAAATTCACAAGATCTGTATATTAGAACAGAGTAATTTAAATTTATTACTAAAAATTGTCAATGATATCGAATGAGTTGGTAAATTCAAAATATTCGTTCTTTTGAATAAAGAATTTAGCATTTTGGCCAATGCAATACCCGAGTCAGTTATGATTATCAAATATGTTATTGTTCATAAATTTCCTAATTGATTTTATTAGATTTTTGTAATTTCCAGTCTAGCGCAATATTACAATAGACGTTATGGTATGATATGTTGTTTTAAAAATAATAATTTCAATGAAATTGGGGGTTAGAGAATGTTATATATTACCTTAATAAAAGTGTTACAGATCAACAGGTTTGTCCATATATTTATAGTCACACATAATTGTAAGACTTTATATTTCCTAATAGCTACCCATTGTTAATATTTTTAAATGATATCATAACCATGTGTTACTAGTAGAAAAAACCTTAGATGACACAAAAAACTAATACAATTTTTACTAAACAGGATCAATTAAGGTTAATCGATCCGGTTTGCTAAGGTACCGATTAGTTAGTTTGAATTTTTGGGTGCCAAAAATATTGGTCCAATTAACTGAATTTTCGGACCAGCTCGCTCAATGTATCACGCGACCCACCGCCCAATTCCCTCCTCTTAACATATAAACTCTTCCCTCTTCAAACCTTTCCTCCTCTTGATTCGATCCTTAATATCCACCACACTCTCACCCTTTCTCACGCCACCACTCTCACCCTCTCTCCTCACCACAACAACCATCGTTCTTCGCTTCCCCAACAACCACAAAGAGAAATACAAAGATGAAGAAGAAACTAATAGACGAAGAAGGGAAGAGATGAGGTACAAAGAAGGCAAAAATCATCATTTTTCTCTCTCCTCAATGCTCCCAAACTGCGAAGGAAGAAGTGCTGCCATTTGTAACACCGGAACCATACAGAGTCGAGTATATTGTCACCAAATCGCATCCAGGGCCAACAACTATCCTCAATAATCACCACACTCTCACCCTTTCTCACGCCACCACTCTCACCCTCTCTCCTCACCACAACCACCATCGTTCTTCGCTTCCCCAACAACCACAAAGAGAAAAACGAAGATGAAGAAGAAACTAATAGATGAAGAAGCGAAGAGATGAGGTGCAAAGATGGCAAAAATCATCATTTTTCCCTCTCCTCAATGCTCCCAAACTGCGAAGGAAGAAGTGCTGCCATTTGTAACACCGGAACCATACAGAGTCGAGTATATTGTCACCAATGTGCATCCTATCCAGGGCCAACAACTATCCACAATAACCAACACAAGTTCTTCCAGCGCATTTTGTACTCACTCATGTGCACCCTAAGAACCATCCCATGAGGTCACCCATTCCTAGGCTACTCCCAGCTAAGCATGCTTAACTATGGAATAACTAAGGAAATGAGCTCCCTAAAAGAGAAGATGCATCTTGTTGGAATGAGTAGCCTGCTAAAATCCCTTTAAAGCAATCATGAGGAGTATTATATACACTCCCACTTTAGAATAACAATGCCCTCGTTGCACTTGAGGACTCCACATATTCGGCATACGACCTGTGGTCTCCCCTGCCCATAGATGATCGTCGGAAACTCCATATATTCGGTCTGACAACCTTTAGGTCACCCAGGAGGTTACCCATCCATGGACTACTCCCAGCCAAGCACGCTTCACTATGGACTAACTAAGGAAATGAGCTCCCTAAAAGAAAGATGCATCTTGTTAGACTGAGTAGCCAGCTAAATCCTTTTAAAGCAATCATGAGGAGTATAACATAAACTCCCACTTGAGAACAACAACGTCCTCGTTGCGCTTGAGGACTCCACATATTTGGCATACGACTTGTGGTCGCCCTCGCCCGAAGACTGATCGCCGGAGACTCCAGATATTCGGTCCGACGACCTCTAGGTCGCTCCTTATGACAATGCAGCCCAACATTCCTCCCCTAATAGACGCCTGAGGACTCCGAATACTCGGCTTTACGGTCTTAGCGTCGCCCCAACACGCGGTCGCAGGGTTGCTCTGATACCATTTGTAACACCCGGCCCATCCCGAGTCGAGTTTATCATCACCAATGTGCATCCATGGCCAACAACTATCCTAATTAACCAACACAAGTTCTTCGGGCGCATTTTGTCCTCACTCATGTGCACCCTAAGAAACCTCCCCGGAGGTCACCCATCGCTGGACTACTCCCAGCCAAGTAAGCTTAACAATGGAGTAATTAAGGAAATGAGCTCCCGAAAAGAAAGATGCATCTTGTTAGAATGAGTAGCCTGCTAAATTCCTTTAAAGCAATCATGAAGAGTATTAAATACACTCCCACTTGAGAACAACAACGCCCTCGTAGCGCCTGATGACTCCACATATTCGACATACGACTTGTGGTCGCCCCAGCCCGAAGACTGATCGCCGGAAACTCCAGATATTCGGTCTAAGGACCTCGAGGTCGCTCCTTATGACAATGAAGCCCAAGATTCCTTCCCTACTAGGTGCCTGAGGACTCCTAATATTCGACTTTACGGCCTTAGGGTTTCCCGAAGACGCGGTCAACGGGTTGCTCCGATACCATTTGTAACACCCGACCCACTCGAGTCGAGTTTATCATCACCAATGTGCATCCATGGTCAATAACTATCCTCAATAACCAAAACAAGTTATTCTAGTGCATTTTGTTATCACTCATGCGCACCCTGAGAAACTTCTAGGAGGTCACCCATCCTTGGACTACTCCCAACCAAGCACACTTAATTGTGGAGTAAGTAAGAAATGAGCTCTCTAAAAAAAGATGCATCTTGTATGTCAGAATGAGTAGCGTGTTAAATCCCTTTAAAGCAATCATGACGAGTATTACATATACTCCCACTTGAGCACAACAACACCCTCGTTGCGGCCGAGGACTCCACATATTCGGCATACGACCTGTGGTCGCCCTAACCCGAAGATTAATCACTGGAGACTCCAGATATTCGGTTTGACGACTTCTAGGTCGCTCCTTTTGACAATGCAGCCCAAGATTCCTCCCCTACTAGGCGCCGAAGGACTCTTAATATTCTACTTTACGGCCTTAGGGTCGCCCCAACACGAGGTCGCAAGGTTGCTGTGATACCATTTGTAACACCCGGCCCACCCGAGTCGACTTTATCATCACCAATGTGCATCCATGGTCAATAACTATCTTCAATAACCAACACAAGTTCTTCCAGCGCATTTTGTCATCACTCATGCGCATCTTGAGAAAATTCTAGGAGGTCACCCATCCCTGGACTACTCCCAACCAAGCACACATAATTGTGGAGTAAGTAAACAAATGAGCTCCCTAAAATAAATATGCATCTTGTTGGAATGAATGGTCTACTAAATCCCTTTAAAGCAATCATGAGGGGTATTACACCATATGTTCCTTTTTGTGTAACTTTTAGCATATCTTGTTTCAATTTTGCTATTCAATTTTTATGGTTTATCTATTTCGATTTCATTTTTCAAATCTTAGGGTTTTTCTTTTCTTTTTTTATAATCTCAGTTTTCAAAAATTATTTTATGGTCTAGCTTTGTAATTTTTTTTCGATTTAATTGCCTTTCTAATTTAGGAACTAGCTTTGTAATTTTGTTTAATTTTTTTCGATTCTTCAATTTCGTTTGACCTGGTAGTCTATTTCAGTTTTATTATTTTTGTTGTATGTTCTTCATTTATTTCCTTATCTTTTGAATGAATCAGTTGGTCACTGGTAAATTGTTCTAATTTGGCTTACTTTTGACATATAACATATCTAAGAAAATATAGTAATATTGTATATTATTTTTAGTAGTATAGGATATTGATGGGTTAGAGCGTTGAATTTGTTTGTTTATCCTAAAATGATATTGAGACTCTTTTCTCTTTTTTTTTTATTTAATTTGTCCTAGAATGTGATGGCCACTTTTTTTTTTTTTTTGTTCATTCAAACTCAGTTTGATATGATTTTAGTCGACAACTGGGTAAGTGCAACGTCAACTAGTCCGATTTTCGACAGGAGTAGTTGAATTTGTCAACCGCTCTAGTTCGTATATGTAAGACCTATTTTGACCAGAGGGGTTAAGCTTTTTTCCACTAGTGTTAGAAGGTTTAGAAAAGTGTCACATGACACATAGATACATTGAAAAGTGTCATGTGGCAGCTTTGCTTTGATAGGAACTACTTTAATATATTTGTATAGATGTTATTGAATTAAAGATTGGTAATTTAAGTTTATGATAAAACTAACTCCAATAACAATGAAACAATGTTAGTCCCAAAATAATACAGTGTACTTCCTTAGTTTTTCGAATCGGAACATTTTGCCACTTTGAGTTATACTTTTTATTAGGGACATGTGATCATTTTTCCGTATATAATAGTATGACCAACTGTTTATATACCATTGGAAAGTATTCAATATGCTTCAAAAATAAGATCCAATTATTAAATAGCTATAAAACCTTAAAGAAACTTAGATGAACCTTTATCTTAGCCCATAGGAGCGTATGACGCTGAAAATATTATATCAAGAACATCACTATATAATATGGTAAGAAATGTGTTACAGTAGAAGAAATAATAATATGGGATCATATAAGTAACGTATTTGTATTTCCTTCAACAACAATTACATATCTATATTGTCCATTTTGTAGCCGTGCTTTGCTCAAGATTGATTAAAAGAATAAGATTTTGACATAATAAGACAAGCATGGCTTCTCAAATATATACTATACTAATTAGAGTTTTACAATGATACATATTCATATATGGAGTTTGGACACCAACTTGGATCGGCGTGATTGGTTAAGGGCCTCTCGTTCCTTAACCAAGTTCTCGGGTTCGATTCTTTGATATGGAAAAAATCCAAGTTCAGAGAGATGATTTCCTTTGAGGTACCGATGCAAACTCACGCAAGAGACTAGTCCACTTGCCGAAGACGGTGAGAAACTCCTCGTAGTAGGACCAAAAATATATATGGAGTTTGGGCAAGAGAATAATGTTAAATATAGTTTGCGTTTTAATAAAGGACAAAATATATAAAAAATTCATAGATCGAGCTTAACTTTAGCTACATAATTTGAAAACTAACAAATTTATAATATTGAATATAAAATTTTTATTAATGATATACTTCTTCCACTTCAAAACACTTGAAACATTTCTCTAGCCACACTATTACCAATGCATAATTTTAATCCTTAATATTTCTAAATCTACATAAGTAAAAATTATTAATTTTGATATCTCAAAAATATGTATCAAGACAAATCTAACAAATTCCACATGAGATATGATAATTCATCTCTTACAGGTTACACATAGCTAATGATGTGAACAATCACTCTGATTTTTTTATATTTTTTATTTGCAATTGAGTGACTGAACATCTTTTAGGGTTTTTAGACTTGCCACATACAAATTTGAAACCTTTGGATTTTAGAATATTGGGGCTTATGATTTCATAACCTAATTATATTCAATCAATGCAATTTAATATTGACTAAATCAAGTGTGATTGAGTTGCTAATTATTCCTTATTATACTAATTGTGCAACTGAACTATATCTAAGTAAAGGACGACACTTGTTCAAACAATATGGTTTTGATGATGAATAATTGAGTAATTATCCAACATGGTTTTTGAGTTCTAAGTATGCAAAAATTATTGATTAATAGTGGTGCCTAATGAAAGAACTTTTTAGGGGAAGATCCAAATAGAGTTGACGTTTCCGTGTTGGAAATCCAATGAAGAAGAGGATAACTTATTAGAGTATGTTTTGGGTGTAACATGTTACACCATAACTTTTTGTGTAGCAACATCTTACACGTAAAAGCTTATATAATTGTTTCATGTCATTATAAAGTTATTTCATGTCACTATTGGTGTGTGTTATATCATTTTTGAGTTGTTTCATATCATTATAAAACTATTTCATGTCATTATTGGTAAATTTCATATTATTATTAGTGAACCATTTTTCAGCAAACTTGTACAATTTTTCCTTATTTTATTATTGTTTTTCAACTCTTTATATATATACCTTTTCTTTTGGTAATTAAGAATAGGATAGCACCGAAAACACCATACACCTAAAGTGAGCTCAAAAGCCACTCACCACAACAAGCCTAGACATGCCCAGGAATTACAACCTTTCAATCCAACATCTATCTCTATCTTCAATCTGTGCTCTAATGATGTGTATCATCCTATGTTTAACAGGATATTTGATCTCCTCTATAGTATGATCTATAGTGTGTACTTTACCTTCCCAAAAACGCTAATTTCTTGTTTTTTCAAATCATATACACCATAGCCATCACAGCAGTAGTACCCACTTTCCTTCTGAACTCAGAGCCCTTATATCTGCTATTGAACCACCTGTAGAACTGCATTAAGCTCATACCCTGCCATCTAATGCATGCCAATCTAGCTCATAATAATAAACCCAAAGAATAGGTGACTAGGATCTTCATCTTGCTGCATACAGAGGTAGCATCTTGCATCTGCACACACTCCTATTTGCATCAGCCTCTTCTTTGTCTTCCATCTGTCCTAAAGAGCCAACCACATATTAAACCGATGTTTGGGAATAGAGTATCTATTCCAAACATATCTACTCCACTGAACTGGAGTAGTACTTGCTCACATGTTCTTGCAAAGCTTCTTGAAGCATTAGGAGCTTCATAAGAGCCCTAATTTGATCCCTTAATATAATGTTGTTAACCCATTTCACCCAAAGATTTTCTTTTCCCTGGGCATTATTTCAGAAATGAATATCCCTGAAACCAAGCCCCTCCTCTAGCTTTTGTTCTACAAATACTAGTCTAAGCAACAGAACCTGACATGTATCATTATGGGTGCCTGACCATAGATAGTACCTGCAAATTGAGTTAACCTCCTTCAACACAGACTTGGAAATAATGAAAATTTGCCCCCGATAGACATGGATGCTTAATAAGACACTATTCACCAGTTGAGCTCTTGCTATAAAGGAGAGATTCCTTGAGCCCCAAGTTTGAATTTTGCCAACCATCTAAGCAATCAATCCCTGGCAGTCCTTTGCTTTCAATTTAGAAGTAGAATGGGTACTCCTAGGTAGTTGAAAGGCAAAGAACCACAAGTATAGCCACTCACATCTTTTACCCTTTTGATTTCCATATCTGACATTCCAGCATAATAAACTTCAGATTTGTGTTTATTCACCTCCAACCCAGAAGCATTGGAAAACATTTGGAACCCTTGCAGTATTGTATATATTGACTTAAAATCTTCATTACAGAAGAGGAGCAAGTCATCAGCGAGAAGCATGAGTGCACTAGCTTCAATTATTTACATCTGCATGGTACTTAAAGCCCTCCAAACCAATATATAGCTCAACACTATGTCTAAGTAGTTCATCCGAAGAGCAAATAACAAGGGAGACATGGTATCCCCGTCTTAGGCCTCTATGTCTAAAAACCACAGTAGGAACCCCATTCATCAAAGAGAGAACTTTGGTCTCTTATCATCATTATTAAGTCCGCAAAATCCCTAGGGAACCCAACACCTTCAAGCATTTGTTGAATAAAGTTCCAATTCACTATGTCATAAGCCTTCCTTAGGTCTAATTTCATCAGACAACTGGACCTAGTGCTCTTCCTATTATACAATCTCACTAAGTCTTGACAAATAAGGAGATTAGTTAGGATGCTTCTACCAGCAATAAATGCTCCCTGACTGGGAGATATGATATAAGGCAATATCTTGTTCAGTTTCTCACTGAGAATCTTAGTTATGCGTTTGTAAATTACTGTAATAGGCTATGGGACGAAAGTCGGCCATTGTGCCAGCACAGTCCATCTTAGGCACCAGAGTTAATGTTGTGACATTTATGACCTTCAACAATCTATCAGTTCTAAAAAAAATCAATCACTGCTTATAAGACTTCATCACCAATCACATCCCAGATGTGTTTAAAAGATTTGTTGTTATAACCATTTGCACTAGAGGCCTTATCATCAGGGATGTTAAAGATCATTCTCTGCACATCCTCCTTAGTAACCTCAGCTCTTATTATATTCAGATGCTCAGTAGAAAGTTTCTTCCCTCTATTAATTATAGCACTCAACACAGACACAGCTCGCTTCTGGTGCTTGTAGGAAAAAAGCTCCTTATAGTATTCAAGAAGAGCCTTCTCAACTTAATTTTTCTCATTTACCCATTCCCCATCATCTTTATGAATAGCATAAATCTTGCATCTATATCTCCGAGCTTTTATAGATTGGTAAAACACCTTTGTATTGTCATCACCATCCTTCAACCAGGCTATTTTTTCTTTTGCTGCAAAAAGATGGCTTGATTTTCTTTGTAGGTTGGTATTGAACTAGAGCAGCTTCACTCTACTAGCAAGGCTGCTATCACAAAGGCTCAGGTGAAAACATGCTGAGCTTGATCAAGATTCATTTTAGATTGAAAAATAGTTGTCTCCACATCACCAAAACATGTTTTGTTAAGCTCCTTCAGGGCTAGTTTGATGCACTTCATTTTCTAATGGACCTTGTAAATTGCACAATCAGTGACTTGAGTTGTCCAAGCGTGAGTCATAGCCTGTAACATAGAAGGGTATGTACACCACATATTCTATAACCAAAAAGGCTTCTTCTAGCTTACTTCATGATAGGCATTCAGGATCATGAGGGTATGATCAAAGCTACCTTTAGGGAGAAAAACAACTTCAGCCACACTATATAAGTCTACCCACTCTGCATTTGTCAATACTTCATCAATACGAGAGAAGACTCTTTGATCACCTTCTTATTTATTATTCCAAGTAAAATGCTTATCAATAGCTTTCACATCCATAAGATTGTAAAATGCCAAACATTCCACCATGGGAGCAGTCTTAGACTGCCTAACAATTGAACTAATCTTGTGTTCAACACTACTAAGAGCATTTAAATCTCCCATTAAGAGTCAAGGTTTATCAGACTCTCTAGACATTCTCTTAAGGTTGGACCACAACTCCTCTCTACTAGCCTGATCATTAAACCCATAGATGAATGTAAATTCAAATGCTTCACCATGCATTGGTTTAACAGAATAATGAATGAATTGACTGTTAACACACCCATATTCCCAAAAAAGATATAGAACATCAGCCAAAAATAATCCTCCCATTCTTATCAAAACTATCATTATGTGTAAAACACCACCAAGGGCACAAACTAGTATAAACATGACCTAACTTAGGGGTTTTAACCCTGGTCTCCAAGAGGCTGAACAACTTGATGTCATAAGATGAAATAAACTGCATTACTTCATTCATTTTGACTCCATTGTTTATACCTCTGACATTACATACTAGTATTCTATCCATTTGGGAATGGGGGAGCCACCCCAACCCTTTATCTCCAGTTTGATCACCCTCCTTATCATCAGCAGCCCCTGTCTCCTTATCATATATACCATGTTCTGCAATCACACCACTAGAGTCATGATTATCATCATCAGTATTTTGTAATGCTGTAAAGGAGTTATGCACGATAATTATAGTAGTATCTTGCATTATCACATTACTGGTTTTCCCCACAGTAACAAAGCTATTTTTATCTGGTTGCACAACAGGCTTCCTAAACCATCTCAGCTTCCCAGCAGTATTCCTGCATTCAGTATTCTCATGGCCATAGCCAGAGCACTTAGAGCACAAAGTAGGTCTCCATTCATATTCCACATTTTGATCCACCGCCACTACATGCTTATTGCAGGTAAGGTTGTTGCATCTCAGCCTCCACCATTACCCTGGCAAAATTCAGTTTATCCTTACTCTTTGTAGATTGGTCCATTTTGATAGCATTGCCAACCAACCTTGCAATTTTAAACAAACTCTTCTCCCCCTAATATCTGAGTGGGAGATTAGCGAATATAATCCATATTGGCACCTTGTGGACAACAGTTTTATCAATTACCATGTCAGGTTCCCATAATTTCGTAATTAAAGGTTTCTGATAAAACAATTGAAACCCATCATTCTTCACTTTCAAACAAGCATCCAAAGTGGAAGTCTAACATCCCTTTACCAATCATTGCAATCTTATCAATTCCTAAGTTACCCCAAATCCTTTTGAAAAATCCTTCAATTACAGTCAAAGGTATATTTTTCTCCCAATACATAGCAAACAATCGCCGATGACCAATACTTAACCTCTTTCTAAATATCCTCATAATCAATAGTACCAGGCTAACAACATGGGATTTTGGATTTACCTTATTTTGCGCCATCTCTTCAGCCCAGGACAATCGAAGTGGAGGAGCATTTGCTTTTACCCCACTTTGCATCACCTCTAACCATTCAGACAGAATGACTTTCTCCATTGATTGCTGAATCTGCTCTTCCAATGTCACCTGAGGAATCTCCTCAGTCATCGCTTCTAATTGCATTTTATCAACATCTTTGTTTCCCACAATCGGACTTGGAACCTTAAGCCTAGAGACTCCAGTAACTTCGTCAACGGATTTCTTTTTTAACTGGTGAAGATGAAGGCCCTTTCCCCTTCGCGTTATGTGCGCTTTTCTTCGCTCGTCCCCTGGCCGTGGCATCAGCAAAAACGCTAAGGAATCACCCTAGCATTCGCTTAGAGAAAGAGATAGATAGCTTTCTTTTGCTTTACTATAGTATAAGGACTCTTGATATGTTATAACGATCTTCCTCTTTATATACCTTATAATATTATTAAACAACTGATATCATTTATACGATAAATGATATTATTATTACTCATTTTTATGTCATTTTTAACAAACATTAAGAGATAAATGATATGATTACTACTCACGGTTGTGTCATTTTTCATAAAACTTGTATAATTTTCTCCTATTTCATTATGATTTGTCAATACTTTACATACATTGTCGTTCTTATGCAAAATAATATCATTTATAAGAGAAGTGATATCATTATTACTTAATTTCGTGACATTATCTATCAAATTTGTATCATTAATTATTTTTTATTTTTTTTTTCTCTCCTTCTCCTCCCCTCCCTCAACTTGCCCTTCATGAGTTCGTGGATCCTCACCACGACACCTCCTCCCATCATAAACTCGACCACCACACCTTTTCCTACCATACAATCGATTACCGCATCGCCACCCACCACAAACTCGACCCGACACCACCACCATCCGTATAACACCGACAAAATCAACTTCTCGTTCAATCGATTTCTCACCACCACCAACGAATTTCGGACTACACAAATAATGGATTACCTAATCCTTCAACTTTACGACTCTTCGCCTTCTCCACCACTACTCTGTCCTCGCCGAAACTGTCGACGATATGTCAAAACCCTGGCTTAAAAGCTCCTTTGCTTCACCCTCATTCAAAAATTTAACCATTATCAAGCATTAATCGAACCTTTTGCAAGTTCTTCTTCTTCGGTTCATCGTAGTTTACGCTCCAATAAATGGAGAAAAAAACTGAGAGAAATGTTGGTGTAATGTTAGTGTAACAATTACACTCAAGAATAACTGAACTTCTTAAGGGAAAATTTTATACTAAGTTCATCATTGTCCTAAACATGATACTATTTTAAAAACCTAAAGACATGTAGATGAGTTATGTAGACAATGCTTGATGCCATATTTCAAACACTTAAAAATCACTTCGAGAGTAATCCTCTCCTAAAAAAAACACAATCCAATAAATATGTATTCACCATAAAAATACAACATGTTTATAATAATACATGAACACCTCTCATAAATCATATATATTTAATATTAAATCTTAAATACCAATTTTCAAACACTACTATAAACCCTAATCATTTTTGTAATACCTCATATTTTTATACCTAATTAGTAATTATTTATATAATTTTAGTTTACAAAAATAATCTATGTAGTCAAGATATTTCCTAGGTTAATAGTTAACTAATACCATTATGTTACAAATATAAGGAGAGAGAAAGAAAAAAACAACAAAAAGAAACTAAAGGAAAAGAAAAGAAAGCAGGGAAGTTGTACTGCTTTCTAACTCCAAAACCCACGTGACCACATTCCACCATTTTCTTCCTTGGCCAACTTATTGCTTCATTACCATTAAAAAAGCTTAAAAATTTATAAAGCCACTATCACACTTATTCATGCCTACATCCATCACCATTATCATCACTCGTCTTTTTGGGCAATACAAAGAGAGGAAGAGGGATTTTTGTGGCTTGCGTTTTCGGGTAAAAGTTGGGTCAATTTTGGCTCTTTATTCTTTAGTCTACCTTTCAATTACTCCAATTTATCAAGTTGGATTTATTTCCATGTTTTACTAACAGTATGTGTTAATTTTCGAATATAGTTTCTTTTTCTAAAATTATACTAGTAGAAAAAGGGCGAATTGCGTCCCCTCAAGTGCGTCGCACAGAAAAAGAAAAGACGCATAAAACTTATTTGCGTCGCACATCCTCCAAGGCGTGATGAAAAAGAGCAACTCCCAAGCACTAGTACGAGCTATATGCGTCGTACACTGGCAAGGTTCGACGCATATGGGGGATTTGCGTCGCACGTAACTAGAGTGCGACGCACATACTTTCGCATTATTTGTGTCGCTCATTAAGGGGGAGCGTTGCAAATGACTAATGTGCGTCGCACATGACAAGGGTGCGACGCACTTGGCTTGTACCTGGTGGGACAACCTTTCACCCTATCTGCGTCGCATCGTACGGGGGAAGCGTTACAAATGATTAATATGCGTCGGACCCGGAGGCCCATCCGACGCAAATCACATAGGGAGGTATTTTTATCCAACGACATTATTTTTTCGAGTGCCCTAACTCAAAACAAATTGCACTCTCCCTTTCTCTCTTACTCGCCGAATTATTACACGATCACCCTCCCTCAACACCTGCACAACTCGCCGCCGGCTGCTGCACAACTCGCCACCGGCCGCACACTCAACGCACATTCGTTGCACTCTCCCTTACTCTCTCTCATTCCGACTATTTCTCACCTTCACTCAAAACTCAACAATTACTTGCCGCCGGCTGCCGCACAAATTTCCGACGCTTGCTACTCTCGCTGCACACTCAACCTCTAGGCCCCATTTCTTCTCGGCGTCTCGTTCCTATTTCTTCTCGGCTTCCGCCCCTTCGCCGCATTGGTACTCTCTCTTATTCTTGCCGCCGGTGCCGCACACTCGCCGAACACTCGTCGCGTACTCGCCCTCCCTCAACACTCGATAATTACTCGCCGCACACTCACCGGTGCTCTCTCACATTCTCGCCGGCAATGTATGTATTTTTTGCTTTGTTTTTGAAATTTTTATGTATTAATCTACATTAATAATCATGCATTCTCTCACTTTGCCACTCCTTTACATTGTACTTCAGTTGCGGTTGGACTTTTCTCCAACCTCACGTCAGAGTGCTTGTCTTTGCTGCTCCTTGAGAGCAGAGGTATGTATTATACCTTTTGTTTTTGAAATTGTTTGGTTATATGATTAGGAATGTATATCTGTGAATTGTTTGGTCAGCAACTCCACCACAACCACAATGACAGAACAACAATAACCCAACAACACTACTACAATAGAGCAATAACAACAATAACAACTCCACAACAACTTCACCACAACCACCACAACAACTCCACAACAACAATAACATAACAACTCCACCTCAATCATTACAATTACTCCACAAGTCCATGTACTAAGCACATTCCATTAAGAAGCATAATTGTATTACTTAGTGTATAAGTGTTGTTTAGGTCATATAAACCATCTCTAATGAACCTTAGCATGCTATATCCATGTTACATACTCAATATACACATAATAAAATACACATCATAAGTAAATTCATTTCATAAACATGCTTTACACTAGAAAGAAACAATCACCTAACTATAGGTATGGAAATCTCTAGGGTAAAACCAAACTAAGTGTGTACCTTCACTAAGGATGCTTAAAGCCACAAAACTCCTTAACTCAATTGGTTAACTACTCCTACAACTTCCCCTGAATATATAAAATGCTAAAGATTAGTTTCAACAAGCTTATAGATATGAAAAACTAAGCTTAAATACAAGAGGTGTAATCTGTTGAACTTACAACAACTTATGTGATCTTTTAGCAAGGTTTTCTATATGATTTTATGGTCTAAAGGTTGGAACCAAAGCTTGTACTACTTTGTATGGATGTTTAGAGCTCTATGTAGAGAAAAGTGGGTGTCCAAGAGGAAGAAATAAGAGAAAAGAGACGAAAATCCAGAACAGGCTTTTATAGTCTGTTCTGGCGGTACCCCCAGGGGAGGGAAACCTCTTATGGGCAAGGTCGGTTTCTTGGATTTTTTGGGTGATTCTTGCTTGAGATGTTAGCCTTATGTGTTGTCTTTCATGCATACAAAGGGCTTTGAGAGATCGACACTTAAGTAGCTGCTAAGCAGTTTTCTTTGAGCATAGGTCTGAGCTGTAATTTCAGCTGGCTAGTTTTTACTATGTATGCAATTTACCTTATTGAGCCACGTAATTTTTGGGCATAAATGACTATTTTAACCTTAAGACATCCCAAGAATTTCATATATCAAGTTTGGTTAGGTTCTGAGCTCGGATTCAACCCCGAAAGGCTCTTTAACTGGAAGTTCATCGTTACCTGATAAAACAATCTCCAAACGATTTTCATAATCTTAATGTTTAAGGCTCTCAAGGACTTTCTAACTTATCTATTGTTTCCAAAGCCTTCTTAACCAATAAGAATGATGGTTCTTATCCTCTTTGACCTTTCTTAACCATTAAGAAAGATAGTGCCTTATCCACAAGCTTTCTTAACCACTAAAAATGTTAGTGCTTATCCATAACCTTTCTTAACCACTAAGAATGATAGTACTTATCCACAACCTTTCTTAACCACTAAGAATGATAGTACTTATCCACAAGCTTTCTTAACCATTAAGAATGATAATGCTTATCCACAAGCTTTCTTAACCATTAAGAATGATGGTCTTATCCACTTTAAGCTTTTAAATAAAGGTTCTTAAAAACAGGGCTATTACAGTGCACGTGGTCGCCATGAAAATTGCACCACTTTGTTTTATCGCGGTTCTTGTGAAACATTTGTTTTGGACGTTGCCATTTGTCATTGTCCTTATTCAAGGTATATATTTCTGCTCTTGATGTTGTGAGTTGAGTGCACGCATCAAATTTTTCTTTTCGTTCTCCCTTTTCACGGTCATTACCGCTCTTGACAATGTTAGATTGTTGCTTCCTTTCTTCTCGATCGTGATCCCCTTCTCAGCTTTTCTCTTTCCTCTGCCTATCCTCCTTCCTCTTCTCTGGCTCGCGATTGCTCACGGCTATGTCAAACTCTTCTCCTCTTATGAAACCATTTGCCTTTCCCGGGACTGGTCCGAGAGACGTGAAGGTCTTACGAACAAGATAAATCCTAAATGCCGACCCCTCTCTCAGGCCCGTCATCAAACCCAGTACAGCTACATCTTGCTGTAAACGAGGAATGGAGATCACTTCGACATTGAAACGGCCAATGAAATCCCGCAAGCTTTCAGTTTCGCCTTGCTTGATAGATAACAATTCTCCAGTAGTGCGCTCGCAGCGCCTATTACTCACAAAATGAGTGCTGAAAGTGGATGATAACTGAAAAAAGCCAGAAATAATACCTGGTTTCAAACTTTTGAACCATGTTTGAACAAGTTCAGTGAGAGTGGAAGAAAATACTTTACACCAGATGGCATCCACCTGCGTGTAGAGGAACATATGACCTTCGTATGCAGCGACGTGGTCATCTGGATTAGAGGTGTCGTCATACTTGCATTACGACATCTTGATCTGAGGCATAGGGTGATTCAAGATCTCTGAAATGAATGGAGAGATTTTTGGCTTTATCAACAGGTTCCCCGCAGTCAATAGTTACTAGCCTCATTTCTAACACTCCGTAATTTTCACCATTTATTTTTGGTGTTTGTTTATATTTAAATGATATTTTTTCGTAAAAATAAATAATTTATTATTTAAATTATTTTGGAACGTGCTGTGAAATTGTGTATATGTTTTTAATTGTTGTGATATATTTATGTATATTTATTTTTAAAGGTTAGTTATTTATTTTAAATAATGTTATATTGGTTTCGTTATTTATTTAGGCGTTTAGGATGCGGTGTTGTCGCGTAACGTTTTTGTATTATTGATGGACCGACTTGGGTGATGAAATGTTGCATCACATGTGGCATATTATGCTGGCCGAAAATCAGCAATTACGGTGTGGAGGATGAAGAGTTTTAAAGCTCATTAAGCTAGCCTTTGAATCTCTTGTAACGCCCTCACTTAATCCCCCATTAACCCATCTTAATGCACCCTTAAACCTTTGCTTAATGAGGTGAATAATCTCATTCTTCTACTGAACTTTAAATCCCTCCATAATGCTGGAAACAAGTAAGGAATTTTGTGCATAACAACTCTTCTTCTTCTCTCTTCCGCATTTTCGGCCATTTCTGCACCCCTATCTTATTTGCATCATATCTCTTTCGTCTCTTATCGGAATTGAATGTGTGAGTAGTCAACATTCATCCAGTTAGAAATATCTTCCTCATGGTGTAATTTATTTTTGAAGAAAGTGAAAGACTCATCTTCAGTTTTCATTTCAAACAGACGACTCATCCGGTTTTCTTGGAGTTTTCGGGAGCAATGTTATTCTCTTCTTTGTTTGCCATTCTAATATTATTTTCCACCTAAAATAAAGGTAACTAGCATCTCTTCTAGCATATTAGGATTAGAGTAGTGATTTTGGTATTGTTAGGATTTATGTTCGTAGGCTTGAAATCATGTTATTAGGCTTAGGAATATGTTAGGATGCTATTAGAATTGTTCTTGTTATTGTTGTGTTAAAGCATGTTAAGACTTAGGAATATGTTAGGATGCTATTAAAATCATTTCAAAAGGCGTAATTTGTTGTGTTAAAGCATGTTAAGACTTGTTTTGAGGTGAAATCTTGTTATGGAGTTTTTTTTTTTTTTTTGAAGAATTGTTATATGTTTTATTTATTTATTTCATTATGATTATTATTTTATTGATAAAACTATTACTTTGTGAAGAGTAAATATTGTTAAATTGAGGCTTTTGAGTTGCGATCCTAGTCTCTATTGATTTTAGGTGTAAGGCCTTTTGAGGGTTAATTGATGAATAAATTATAGTATTTATTTGTGGAACTATTTTATTGAGATTAAGATATTTGGTGGGATAGATGTAGTCCCCTGTGAAGAACATGCCAACCACCTAGGTTGCGATTTAGGTGTATTACCTGGGTTAATTGTTGTCGTTCGAGAGGCTGGGAAGTAATGAGCTAGGTACTATCCTGCATCGGGATTTTGGCCATTCTTAGACAAAGGCAGTAGGGAACGTAAGCCCATAGGCTGTCTGGAGATTTCGATCTGACAAACCTTAGGAAGTGGGTTGCGATCCACTGACGCTCTGCTCTTTCTCAAAACCTATTATACTATATTGTTTAATTATTTTGGAGGCTTATGGCATGGATGTTGTATGATTATCTTAAGTTCATTATTGTTTATTTACTTATTGTTACTAGAAGCATGTTGTTGTGTAGTAATATTTATTTTAACTTTACATAAAATTGCTATTTAAATCCTATATTGAGCTGGGAGAGCTGTTAGTTACTCCCTACTGATTGTGAATATTTGTTGTATATTTTGCAGGTTTTATTGATGGGGATTTTTCTTTAATTTTGGGCTCGGGTTGAGAAGCGAAAAATAATCTATTAGGTGTTTTAGTTCTAGGCTTTTTTTTCAGTTTGAGATAATTTCCTCATTTCATTTTTAATCTAAGTAATTAATTTATTTATAGTATTTATTTAAGTTTTTTTTTATCACTTAGTTATTTAAAAGCATTTCTTGTAGTAGTGACATTCCCAGAAGACGATGTTTCCGCCGTCATCCTATAATACTATCGTTATTTCTTTCTTTTCCGTTTCGAAATTATGGGGTGTTACACTATTGGTGTTGTATTCACGATGAAAGTGGCCCTAATTTTCTTCTTCTAAATAGTAGAGTTCTTCCGTCTTAAGTCACGGTTCTTCGTATCCAGATTGATCGAGCTGTTTCTTGAGCTCTCGTCCTTCTCTAGTAAGGGTACACATCTTCCTAATCGGGGTCTCATCCGCGTTCCTACAAGACATAGTCAGTGCTCACTTACGGTTCCCGACCTTAGTGTGCTGAGGGGGAGGATTGTTGGGCTGAGGAGTGCCCTTTAGCATCTGAATAAAAGATGTTACGGTCTGGAGCTGCTCCGGGAAAGATTGACTCAATTGAGCTGAATGGAATATTGTTGTTTTGGGGTCTTCTCCCCATTTTCCGGTGTCCGAAAGTGGAACTCATGCGCTCTAATCGGCCCGATGATCAGGGGTTGGGAGACACCTGTCCGACTTCGAATCCTTGTGGACCGTGACCGGTGTCGTTATTTGCATAAACCCATGACTGTTGTTTAGAAAAGATAGGAGGTCCCTTCTTTCTAAGGCCAAGTTGTTTCGATTACGAAACGGTGACAAACCTAAGAGAAGTCCGTCAGTGATTGAGGGTTGTCCGAAAATGAAACTCAGGCGCTCCTATCAGCCCGGTGATCAGGGGTTGGGAAGACCCTTGTCCGACTTCAAATCCTTGTGGACCGTGACTAGTGTCATTATCTGCATAAACCCATGACTGTTGTTTAGAAAATATAGGAGGTCCCCTCTTTTTAGCGCTAAGTTGATTCGGTTACAAAATGGTGGCGGACCTAAGAGTAGTTCGTCAGTGATTGAGGGTTGTCCCGAAGTAGTGAACTGCAAAAGAACAAACGTGAGCTACCCTCGGGAGGATGCGAGGAAACCCCCTCTGACGCTCAAGTCAGCAAATGTCCAATAAGGATTAAGAATAGTACTCAAAATTTAGGATCAAATCTTATGTACAACATTTTGTTTAGGCTCTATTCTTTTGAACTGAATTAATAAAAATTTAATTCAGCTCAAATTAATTCATTTCAGTTCAGTTCAGTATATTTCAGTTCAGTTTAGTTAGTTTTCTCTCACAGTTTTCATTAATTTCAGTTCAATTCAGATCATTTCAATCCAGTTTAGTTACAAATTCATTATAGTTCAATTCAATCCAATTCAGTTCAAACTAAGGGAATGTTTGGCACTAGTGTTTGAGGTAGCGGTTAGCGGATTGACAAGATCAAAACGCTACTTAAGAAAATTATGAGTGTTTGGTAAGGTAGTGATTGCAGTAGCTGGTAGCAGTTGAAGTAGATTATGAGTAACGGTTGTGGAACGTTACTACAAGTAACGTTTGAAATTTAGATGTAGTGGTCTAGCAAATAAACACTATATAATACCTTGAGGTAGAATTATTAACCAATGGTTTTTAATTTTTTTTTTTTCCTTTTATTGTTTATTAATTGTTTTATTTTATGGCAATTCAATGTTTATTTTACAATAGCAGAGATGTAATTTAAATATTTATTTTAAAGATAAGATATTTTACAAGTATTTTAGTAAAACTGGTATCATAAATTTTTCGAGGGTTGAATATTTTCTTAGATTTGTACTTTTTTTTTGAGTAGCTAAAAAGCCATATTCTCCTTTTTGTGTAACTTCTTTGAAAAAATAAATCTTGAATTTAACTATTGAACGAACATATAAAATTGTTATGGTTCATCCCATATTAGAATAAATGTCATTTATTATCTTTTACAATTTCAACAACTACTTTTACCAAACACTTCTAATTAAACAACTACTGTAATCGTTGATCGCTAATAGATAGTAATAGACAGCTAGCTGCTATCCCCAGTAGTTACCGCTACTGCAACCGTTAACAACTACTAAAACCGCTAATTTTGCCAAACATACCCTAATTCATTTCGAAAGACTAGAGCCACAACCCTAAAAAAAATTATTTTCTTGACTAAGCAGATTTGCCGACTCGTTTCTTGACTAAGAAGACAAGTCCTATTTCAATTTTTCATTTATCTTTATGAATTGTGGGAAAATATATGGATAAACACGTGGAAGGACCTAGTCGACGTGTAAAGGTAAGTGGAACAAGGGAAACTGAGGGGCGGGAAGGAAAAAAAAACCAGGTGTAAACCGCACATAGATTTAAATGTCAGTTACATGAATAATAAAATACACATCTATTTGACTAACTATTTAATTACAAAACCTTCAAAGACAGAGGAGGAGAGAAAATTGAATAGAGCAAAAAAAAAAAAAAACAGAGAAGGCATGGCGGAGGTAGCAGCAGAGACGAAGGTTCAGAGCAAGGTAATAGTAGCAATCGATGAAAGCGAGTGTAGCAGTTATGCGCTCAAGTGGGCCCTCCAAAATCTTGATGACAAACTCAAATCTGGCCTTTTACTTTTTAGCGTCATTTCTATTGATTACAGTGGAGCTTTTGCAGGCGGTTACGGCTCTCTTCGTAATCTATTTTGCTCCCTTACTCCCTCCTTATTCCAATCTTTTTCTTGCAAATTGAACAATTAAGGCTCCGTTTGATTAGGCGTCAATCATTTTCTGTGTAAAATGATTTTTGAAAAAAATACAATTTTAAAATTAGTTTTCGTTGATTGAATGTAAGAAAAATGATAAAATGAAAGGAAAATAAAAGTAAGTAGATAGTGGGAGGAGTGTATAAAAGAAATAAGGAAAAGATAGGAAAATTTTACACTCTTTTATAAATCAAACGATGTAAACTTAAACAGAGATGAAAACTGTTTCTAAGGAAAATTTATTTCTAAGAAAAATATTTTACATCCTATCAAATGGAGGAGCTCTAAGTGTAATGAATATAGATAAATTCCGATTTCAGCTCTTGGGTATTAAGACTTTTTTAACTAGGCTATATGACATTCACTCCTTCGAATGTTTTATTTAATTTGCACAAAAAATGCATTTGTTGTCTATTGATGCAGCTGCTGATCTGATGACATCAATGCAAGACAATCAGAAGAAGTTTGTAGCTTCTCTCTTAGCGAAAGCCAAGGAGATCTGTGCAAAGCACGGGGTACGTATGAACTTTTAATTTAGTCCTCACTGGTTTACTTTATTTAACGTAATTGCTATAGGAAATATTGATGTGAATACCGCAAGTCACAACTGTCAGTGCGCTTCCAACTATGGTCGGTTTGTTTATATGTAGGATATTTTGGGGTAAAAATGTGGAGAGATTAACAACAAATAAGTGGATATAAGAATTAAAGTGTTGCTCACATCTAAACACTAAACACACTTATATTATTTAGTGATAGAATCTTACATGAAATTGATAGAATTCACTCCTTAACAATTTCTCTCCACTTATAAATAAACTAACGTAGTACTACTACTACTTCTTGTAGCTAGCATCAAAGTTGGCTGAGCACACATTGCTCCAAGCAAATAATACTCCTATTTATACTACTACAAGATGCTGTTCTTTTTACAGCTTTCACATTACATATTGCCAATTTGTCAAAGTCTTTGAGCTATGCTCCTAGAGGATGGTAATAGGTAGCTTGACAATTTTACCTAGCCATAAATATGCAGCAGCAATATTTTACCAAAGAGGAGAAGGAGTGGACGGTGGCATTCAACACTCCCCCTTAACGACTACTCTTTCTCAAAGTAAGTCTCGAGGTCATACCAAGTTGTTTCCGGAACTTTTCAAACTTCGGTCCTCCAAGACCTTTTGTGAATATATCTGCAACTTGGTCCTCCGTGTTCACTTGCGTAAGTTCAATCTCACCCCGTAGAACCTTCTTCGGACAAAATGATAATGTACCTCAACATGTTTTGTCCTTGCGTGAAAAACAGGATTCTCCGCTAAACGTATCGCAGACTGATTATCACAAGCTAACTTGATTCCTCGATCAATTGGTTGATGCAGATCCTTGAGTAATTGCGTCAACCACACACATTCTTGTGTAGCCATAGCTGCCGCTCTATATTCCGCTTCCGTACTTGACAATGACACTGTTGGTTGTCTCTTGCTACACCAAGAGACTGCTTCAATCTCGTAGTTGACCGACGTGTGTCGAGATCACCAGCATAGTTAGCATCACAGTATCCGACAACTTCAATCTCTTTATCATTGCGGTACAAGATTCCATAGTCAATGGTTCCTTTCACATACTTAATATTCGACGTACGGCCTCCAGGTGACGTTTCATCGGTTTTTGCATGAATCGACTAATCACACTCACTGCATATGCAATATCTGGTCTGGATAGCGTGAGATAGATAAGACTTCCCACCAACTGTCTGTACATGGTCACATCTTCTAGATCTTTGCCTTCGATTGAACATAACCTTGCATTAACCTCCATTGGAGTTGACATAGGCTTGCAATCGACCATTCCATATTTTTCTAGAAGATCACGGGCATATTTCTGTTGGCATAGAAATATCCCATCCTTAGTCCGCTCCACTTCAAGACCAAGTAAAATGTTTTAGTTCTCCTAGCTCCTTCATTTGAAATCGTACTGAAAGATTAGCTCTTGTTTGTTGAATCTCCTCTTCAAAATCTCCTGTGATGATAAGATCATCTACATATACAAGAACTATTGCCAACTTTTCATCCTGAGCTTTCACAAATAAGCTCGAATCGGCTGGTGCTACAGAATAACCACTCTGTACCAGAAACTCCGCTATCTTTCCATACCAGGCGCGTGGTGCTTGCTTCAAACCATAGAGCGCCTTCTTCAGCTTGCATACATGGTGTGGATAAGACTGATTCTCAAACCCCTTAGGTTGATCCATGTAGATGTCTCTATCCAACTCACCATGTAGAAATGCATTTTTGACATCCATCTGCCAGAGCTTCCAAGAATTACTAGCTGCAAGTGCTAGTAAACACGAACTGTAGTAATCTTGGCAACTGGACTAAACGTTTCATCGTAGTCTAGCCCATATTGCTGAGAAAATCTCGAGCTACCAGATCGTGCCTTGTACCTTTCAATGGTACCATCAGGTCTAGTCTTCACTTTGTATACCCATTTGCAAGAAATAGGTTGAACTTCATCGAGGCTTTGGCACTAACTCCCAAGTTTGTTCTGGTGCAGAGCTTGAATTTCTTCTCCCATGGCTTTTCCAATCTTTGCTTCGAGCTGCCTCATCATACTATTTGGCTCTTTTACATCCTCAACCATTGCAGCATTTGCATATCTTGGATTTGGCTTTTTCTGCCTTGTGGACCTGCGTAGTGCTGGGTGAGGTTCTTCTTCTTTAAAATCTTCAGTTTGAATTGGCCTTTCTTCTTCGATATTTCTATGATGTGCTCCTGTTTGCCATGAACTTTTCTCTCTTTCTGTTGGTGTAGGTTGAGATATCTCCATCTCAAGACTACGACCATCTTGACTAGCCTGGCCTTCATCTTTCTCGTCCATCTTTTCTTGAAGCTTTTCCTCGATCTCCTTCGAGTCTGGCAATAATACAGCTTGTGGTGACCACCAAGATGATGCTTCATCAAACACCACATTTCGTGACACGTGACATTTATCTGTTGTTGGATCACAACACCTCCAACCTTTCTTTGATCATGAGTATCCCACAAAGATACAACGAATAGCCTTTTTATCAAACTTGCTACGCATATGCTCAGGAACAAAGACGTAGCATACACATCCGAAAACTCTGAAATGACTCACTGCTGGCTTCATCTTTCTTAGCTTCTCAAATGGTGAGACAAAATCTAGTCTCGCCTGAGGTAATCGATTTGTCACATGTGTCGCTGTTCTCATACACTCGACCCAAAAACGTGGTGGCACGTTCTGGCATGTAACATGCTTCTGCATGTCTCTGCAAGATGCGATTCTCCTTTCAGCTACTCCATTTTGCTGTGGAGTATTTGGACAAGTGAGCTGGCGTCGGATCTTGCAATCTTGCAAGTATTGGGAGAATTCTCTGGATGTATACTCTCCTCCGTTGTCTGTACGCAGACACTGAATTTTACCACCAACTTCTTTTTCTACTGTTTCCTTAAACAGCTTAAACTTGCCAAATGCTTCAGATTTCTCTTTCATGAAATCGACCCAGACATATCTTGAAAAATCATCAATAAAGGAGATCATGTAGCGTAAGCCACTCACCGAATGTTGCTTTACTGGACCAAACACATCTGAGTGAACCAACTCCAAAGGTTCCTTCGATTTGAACTTTGAATCTTCATATGGAAGTTGATGTGCTTTACCAAATTGACATCCAGCACAAACTATATCTTCCTTGACATCTAGTTAGGAAGACCCTTAAGCATCGACTTCTCATCATCATTTGAGCTTGTTGTAGCTCACGTGACCCAAGCGTGCATGCCATAGATCAGCTGTCTCATTTTTCCTCGCCTTGTCTACATATGCCGTTTGAGCAGACATCACGTAGACTGATTCAAGACGTCGTCCCTCCAAATAGGAGAGGAATTTCCTTCCATTGTCTTGTACACCTTTACGTCACGAGGACCGAAAACAACATGGTTTCCGGATG
The DNA here is from genome assembly GCF_026745355.1 of Beta vulgaris subsp. vulgaris. Lineage (NCBI taxonomy): Eukaryota > Viridiplantae > Streptophyta > Magnoliopsida > Caryophyllales > Amaranthaceae > Beta > Beta vulgaris. The sequence continues at coordinate 32,396,987 of NC_079207.1, read as the reverse complement.
ATGTCAGCTGTGAAACTGACAACAGGTTCTTCGTCATACCAGGAACATGATAGACATTATCCAGCTGAACTTGCTTGTTGCTAAATCGTGGAATCACCACTGCCTTGCCAATATGGGTTATCGGCAATTCTGAATTATTTGTTGTTATCACAACTCGACCACGCTTGTACTCGGACATGCTCAGAAATTTCTCTTTGTCTCCAGTCATGTGATTGGAGCAACCAGAATCGATGATCCAATCATCTTTGTAATTGATCATCTTGTCGTTGACTACGACAAGTGCAACTTCCTCTGGCTCCGTGCTGCTGGGTGACACTATCTCCATGTCGAAGATCTGTTCCTCTTCAACTGCGTAGGATGCTTGTGCATCCCACCGACTTCACTTCGGTTTCATGCTCCACCGAAGTTGCAGCATTCCCTTCTGCTGGTTTGGACCAACAGTCTCGAGCATAGTGTCCTTCTTTTGCATTATACAACAGACATCTCGTTGTGTTTGGTATTTCCCTTCCTTCTCATCCTGTTGTCGATGTTGTCGAGCTCCCCCTCAATGGAAGCCTCCTCTACGTTGTCCTTTTCTGAATCCCCATGTCTGTCTGTTTGACTTGCCATGTTGATTACTTGACTCGCCTGTCTTATCACCTCCCTTATTTGACTTCTTGTTGCCAAAAAGAGCTTTCTCTTCATCCTTGACGGAAACTCCAGACATCTGATTTTCTAGAGCCTCCTGGTTGGCTAACACTTCTCAAACTCAATTAGAGATGTGTTGGTAGCCCAACCTCGGATCGCCGTGACAAGACTACTGTATCCAGGCTTTAAGCCACGGACAATAATCCTGCTGCATCCTCGTCTCTGTGATGGATTTTCAGGATCTAACTTTGTGATTTGCTCACACAAAGTTTTAATTTTGGTGAAATACTGATTCACCGTCATGTTGTTTTGCTGGATCGACAACAACTCATTCTCGAGAAGCTGAAGTTGAGCATCGTTCTTCTTAGAGAACAAAGCTGCAAGGGTGTCCCACGCTTCCTTGGGTGTCTTTGCATCCTTGATGCGGTATAACAACTCATCCTCGACGGTTGCTGCTAGCACGTACATGGCTCTTCCGACCCTAATCTTCCACTTTTTTAATTCTTCTTGATCGGTTGGTATTGTAACTTCATTACCACCGACTATACCCCAAAGATCTTGTCCCAACAAATAAAATTGCATATGTGTACTCCACGTACTGTAATTTCCATTGTTGATTTTCTCAATATTACTAGATGAACTAGCAATATCCGTCATTTGTGACTTGGTGTTGCCTGGCAATACACAAGTAAGCTTGGTCCCTGACCAACAAGCTTCACAGTCCCGGACTGTGCACTAATGGAAAATCACCTCGCAATACGGTCCCCGACCGTTAAGTTAGCCAAAAATATTTTTGACTACACCGTTGCGATAATATCGGTCCCCGACCGATATTTGCCAAAAAATGGTCCCGAAAATTTAACGGAACGAATGGCTCTTGATACCAATTGTAGGATATTTTGGGGTAAAAATGTGGAGAGATTAACAACAAATAAGTGGATATAAGAATTAAAGTGTTGCTCACATCTAAACACTAAACACACTTATATTATTTAGTGATAGAACTCTTACATGAAATTGATAGAATTCAGTCCTTAACAATTTCTCTCCACTTACAAATAAACTAACGTAGTACTACTACTACTTCTTGTAGCTAGCACTCAAAGTTGGCTGAGCACACATTGCTCCAAGCAAATAATACTCCTATTTATACTACTACAAGATGTTGTTCTTTTACAGCTTTCACATTACATATTGCCAATTTGCCAAAGTCTTTGAGCTATGCTCCTAGAGGGTGGTAATAGGTAGCTTGACAATTTTACCTAGCCATAAATATGCAGCAGCAATATTTTACCAAAGAGGAGAAGGAGTGGACGGTGGCATTCAACATTATAAAGGTCTCAACTTTTAAGAATTTGAAAGGGGTTCAGTCTCTTCCCAAAATGGTCTTCCATTTTAATGAACGACTAAGGAGACTTTTGGTTAAGGATAGGAGTTAGCTCGAGTGGGTAGAGCGCCCCCTTGGCCCTTGAGATCAGGGGTTTGATCCTTACCCCCGCTGGGGTAGGAATGGTAATACTAATTGTTTTTTTATTGGGTGGTTTAACAATAAAAAGGAATCACTAACGATTTTGTTACTCTTCTAATTGGAGAGTAGCATTTTGGAGGGTTTGGGTTAAACCAAACAAGGAGAAATGGATTCAGATTACTATAACCGTTTCCAAGCTTCCAAAAAACTCAACAAAACAAAGCCTAAATGGATTAGTTATGGCACATCGGTCTCTTTCATATACCCTTTTTCTAATCAATATAAGCCAATGGAACGGAATCATGTGTCATAATTAACTAATGTAGTATTTTAATTAAGGTAAAGAATTGTTTCTGAAGTTGGAACAGGTGGTGCAATGTTTTGGTTTATAGCAAGTACATATATTGTTCCTTCTATGTTGGATTTCCACCTTAAAGACTTTGTTTGGTTGAGCTTTTTGGGAGTTTGGAAACAAATTCAGTAATCTGAATTCCTTTTTTCTTGTTTGGTTTGGGTAGTAGGTTAACCATCAACCTTACTTAAGAGTAATCCAAACTCTCAAAATGTTACCCTCCATATTGTAGGAGTTACATAATCTTTTACATTACCTTACAAGTGATTTTTTTCCCTTGCTGAATCAAATAATCAAACACCCAATAAAAGAAACTAATAGTGTTACCATTCCTCTCCTCTACTTAATTTCTTTCCCTTTTGTATTCCTCTATTTGAACCAAACTCCCCCTGAGACTCAATAGCCTGTTTCCATTTTTTATACATCCGTCTAAAATTTGAAGTACTCACAACATATTTGTTTCTACATTCTTGGGCTCCATGCCGAAAGAAACAGTATCAATGACCTATTTACTATCTTTTTATATGGTTGAAACTTCAAACCCTTCTAAAATTCATTACCTTTACTTGGTGTTAATGGACTCCCTTACTCCGTTACCTTTCCTTTTCACTCAAGTAATGAAATACATTTCTTGGTGGTAAACCGGTAATAGTTATCACTCGTTTTCCAATCTATGCATTGAACCAAACATCTATAAAAGAAACAATTTTTATTACCATTTCCTTCGTCTATATGATTTTTATCCCTTTCAATAACTTGAACCAAACAAGCACTTAGTGACGCACCGAGAAATCGCAAGTACCATTTAAGGATCTGAAGATCAGAAATGAAACGTAGCATGTTTTGTCTTACAGAAAAAGAACGAAAGATTTTGAGCATCTCATAATATGCACTTATTGGAGCTTATCAGGTCACTTATATATGCAGGTTGATGCTGATACAGTGTCTGTTATGGGCAATCCAAAAGATGCAATATGCGATGCAGTGCAGAAATATCATTGTCAATTGCTTGTTTTGGGCAGCCATGGTAGGGGGGCTGTAGGAAGGTATGTTTGTGTTTGAACTATGTTTATATTCTATCTGTCCTTTCCTAGAGTTGTGATTTGTGTTATTGAGCCCCATATTAGTGTTTTGGGAATCTGAGCTAGACCACATTCAAGAAGAGACAAAATAATCACTTTTTAAGCTTATGGAGTTCCTTCTCCCTTTGTCAATTGGTTTTGGAATGGAACCTCACTTCAGCTTGTTAGCTGTTTAGTTCTTTTTACTTAAAGAAGATTATTCTTGTTCAACGCCATGTAGAAATCTAGGACAATGATGAGTAACCTCGATTTTTTTAACTAATTAATTTTTGAAGCATGCTGAAAACAAGTACTTGCGTCAAGATCCTATCTACTGGAACCAATTGTTTTTTTATGCAGCATAGTTTAAATCTATGTTTGTCACATACTCTATATTAAAATAGATGGGTAGTGAATTAGTATTTAGTGATACTCCCTTTCTGTGGTCTTTGGCCATTACCTGACAGATTGGAATCAGAGAAGATTATAGCAAGATCACACTAAAATTCTAATAAGACACAGATGAAACTTCTTTAGTAGGTCTCTGATACTAACAGAAACAAAGTAGAAGCTAGAGCAAAAGCAAATCTGGATCCAGTTTTGAGTCAAATTCTCATTTAGCCTGTATATATGCTTTTTGGTGTGCTAGAGAAAATTGTTTATAGATCTCCAGACACAAGCTTTGTCGAAGGAGAGTCTAAGACACGTACAAGTCCAATTGTGTTCCATCTTAAAACCAATTTACAGTAGGTAAAGCAGCCCAGTAGGACAGTAGGTACATGTTACTCATCCTTGTAATCCTTCTCCATTTCAAGAGAAAATCACATGTGGGTTTTGTTTTGACACTCTCCCTTATGAGTTATGAGTCCATTTTTCTAACAACCTGGAGAAATCACATTTGTTCTGTATAAAGTAAGGCAGCGTACACTGTATAATGCCTTTTAACGTGAACAATGCATATTTCTTACCTCCATCCCACCCAACAAAGATTATTTGGAGCTCATCTCTCTATAGATCTTTCGACTTTTGTATAATTGTGGAGCATCATGTAAAGCATTCAAGTCAACTGGACATCCTGGACATTGATTCCATTATAGGACTTAAGTCATGACACTGTTGTTAACTACATAATTTTCTTAAGCTACTCTAATTAGAACATATTGGTCAGTACTTGCAATGAATTTTGGCAAACTTTCCTTTAATGAAGATACTAAACTATTCTTCGCACTCCTTTTTCATTAAGCTATTTCTCTTTGATTTGGCATAGCAGAGGTAGTCCAGTCAACTAATTTTTTGCTCTTATATGCAGGGCTTTCCTTGGAAGTGTCAGCAACTACTGTGTTAACCATGCAAAGTGTCCTGTTCTTGTTGTAAGGCAACCGTTCTGAAGAAAACCTTCATATTGCTGTCATGTAAAGACAAGATTTCAGTTGCTGTTATGTAAAGACTAGCAAATGCTGCTTTGTTTGTACTGTAAATATGCAGCTATGCTATGTTACAATGTATTATGTATACCGTAGACACTGATAAATAATGTTGGTGTTACATAGATAGTACAGGTTTGTTGTAAAGAAAGAGCTAATTTCTTTGTAATATTGACTTTTACTATAAAGTTTACTCTGTTCAGTTTACTTATGTAAGAGTCACATGCTTTTAAACAAATAGGGCACAATCCATGATTATGTCATCTATATATAATGCGACGCTATGCCAGAATCTTCTTGAAAATTATTTCCGCCCTGTTTTGTTTGGACTAAAATTTGTTAAACTAAAATTAGTTTTTCTTTGACATATGAAAAATAATGGATTGGATCAATTACTCACTAATAATCTCATCTCTATTATATAAGTTAGGAAAGAAGGTGTGATGTCCTCTTTTTATATGACTAGAATATCCCTTAATAATTTAAAATAATGTTGTCTTTCTATTAAAAATTAAAAAATGAAAATCAATATAACTTGGGATATGAGTAAGTTAAAAATGAATATGAACCTATTTCCAGGTCTAAGCCCACTCTAGAGAGAGAAGCTCTCAAGATGGGGTTTACAAAACCCCCAACCACCTGAATCACCCAACTTGTCCATCTCTCCTCTGCTTTTCTCAAGTCCTCAATCACCCATGGCTCACAATTTCACGACCTCCCGTCTGCTGCTACTTGCGCAACTGTTTTTCGCCAAACTCAAGTGGAGAAGATGGTGATTCGCCTTCCCTAGCCACCTACCCATTAAAGACGCCATAGCCACCACCTTAGAACTACCCAGCACCGACGATGCGATTGGTTTTCAATCCAGGTAAGTATTCTATCTCCTTTACTAAATTCATTAATCTTGATTAAGTATAATTTTTCAACAATTTCTCTGAATTACTATGAAATCACTCCCAATTTTCAATTGCTCTCTAATATGATCAAATTTTTTTATGGGTCTTCTGTTTTTAGTATGTATGTCAGCTTGTATGATCGACTTTCATGGAATTTGCTTCAGTATGGTAGCCACCTATGGAGGTTTCGTCAAATTTATCCATTGGCCTTGTCTTCTTATGGAATTCAATTTGAGAGTATTGTAATATATGTCTTTCAGTCCTGCTATACTAACTACCGTTGCATTCTTTACAATTGCCTTTATCTGCTCACCTCACAAGGTCTGGTGGCTTATATACCTATTGTTATAATCATATGTCATGTACCCCACAATCAAGATGTTTTAAATTGGTACGAATGTATATTCATTGAGTGGGTTACTATACTGAAAAAACATGTTGTCAATTTCTTCTATCTAAAAACATTGACAAAATTAAGCCCTGTGATCATTTATCCTAGTGTTTATATGCACCTTCGATGCAACACCATCGTTTATGTACGCCTCCAGGTTTGGGAAATTAATGCAGGCTATGTTTACATGGTACATGAGATTGTTTACTTTTCTATGTGTCATATCATCACTTGCAAAGACTCTTGCATATGGGTGCTCTCTTGGATAAATATATTTTCATTGTTAAGCATATAACACATATTGAAATGGTATATGCTATTAGATTATCGCTCTATGAGTATCAAACCAGTGATTGGATAATTGACATAATTGTCTTGCAATTACTAATCTGTATGCTTTATTTCATGCCAAAGCCATGGCACTGTATAAAGATTGTTCCCTCTTTGCAATTGTATAAGCCTGATTATAATGGTATTAATTGCCACAAATATGACATTAAATGCCACTTTGCTACTATTGTGCCCGACTTTTGGGACTGGCGCATAGCCTTGTCCAGCATCATTCGATGCCTGCCTAGACACTTGGTGTCTTTGAAACGTTATATGCTCAATCATTGTGAAAACTATTGTTAGAGGCAATGCAAAGTCGTTGGAAGGCTCATACATTATCACACTATACATCGACTATCAAGTAATAGCAAACCCCTCATACGATTGATATATGTATTCCAAACGAAACATAATTTTATTGTCACTCTCTTATGTTTTTTTATTGGAACTCTCTATTATCCTTGCAATAATTCTACACGATTGGTTTTTGGCGTTGCCCAAAATTCTGTGATGCCTACCTCAGGCTTACATCTTCTATCGACAATCGAATAGTAAGTCAATATATATGTAATCCATGAAAATTATTAGTTGGAATATTCAAGGTGCTAAAAAACAGAATGCCTTTACTGAGATTCTTTTTCTCACTCGAAAATACAAACCTGATATTGTAATCATACTTGAAACCATGAGCTCAAAAGTAAATCAGGAGAAGATTCTTACTACCCTGGATTTTGATGATATGCTCATTATAGATCCGATTGGACATAGTGGTGTGATAAGAGGTTTTTAGTGTGTCGTTAGGGCACTAAGAACCGCTTTCCAAATAATATTTATAATCCTAACAAGCAATTATTAAGAGAATAGTAAGGGCAAGTCAAGGGTCGATCCACATGGAAAATGGGATTGATTAAAGTCTATCAAGTCCAGACTACCTAATTGAAAGGTATTTGGGGGTTTGAAAGATGTTTGGTAACAATTAAGACTAACTAACAACTAGAACAAGCAAATATTACGAGTTTAAATATCAAATAAAAGACACTAGAGTTAAGGTTACTAGATGAATAAGAAACGGATGATGATTGTTAATGTGATTGTGAAGCAACAAAGACGATTATGCAAGGTTTAGTTCTCCTCTAAAATACTCGAGTCCTCTCTCGAATGGTCCTCAAGAGTAATCACTTAATCAATCAACTAAATCCTCTCTCGAATGGTCTTTAGTTAATTGATTAAGAGATTCAATAAGTTTGGAAAACCCCTAATGAAGGATCCCCTTAATTTCCATCCAATATCTTGGTATAGAAATTAAGTTGATTCTTGGGATGATAAAAGAGTTCAAAATCCGATTTAAGAACATTTGAAATCAAAATACCAAAGTATAAATGTGATCAATATCTATCCTAAGGTCTTCAAAACACCAAGATCAATGCATAAACTTCTCCATACATCACAATCACATCAACATCATATTTAAAACCCTAATTCATACTTTCACCCTAACCCTATATTATGAAACTACTCACTAATCATGGAGTTAAATCAATTAAATAATAAATCTATGACTAATCTAAGGCTAAACATGATTAAGTAATGATTAAACTAATATAAATCGCAATTATGGGACTAAAAGAATAAAGATCTAGAATAATCAAAAACAAGAACAAAACGAAAGAATGAAATAAAAACTAAAACTTTGAATTGAATTAAATGAAAAGTACCTTGAATGTCAATCGAATCACAAACTATGATCACTAATCTCAATTATCCAATGAAACTAAAGTGTTTTCTCTCTAATACAAAACCCTAAAATATTTGTTAAAAACTAGAATGAAAGCGTAAGTCTTCGAAATAAAACAAAAACTCGTTTAATGAAGCCACGAGCTCCATTTTCCGGAAACGACTGGTGCGGGCGCACCAATATGAGGTGCGGGCGCACCAAAAACAGGTGCGAGCGCACCTAACCTTCTGCCTCAAACTGGACAGTTCAACTTAAAACGAGCATAACTTCTTCGATTTATATCCAAATCAAGCTTATGACCAGTCGTTGGAAAGATATCGAAACGAGCTTTCACCTCCAACGGGAATTACCTTCATCGATTTTGGTTTGAAAGTTATGTCCATTTGAAGTTTCTGTTCAAGATTTCATTGTGCAATGTGCTCCTTTGTGCGAGCGGACAGGGGAATGGTGCAACGCACCATTTATCAATGTGTCTTTGTTTTCATTGCTACCTTTTCCAACTTTACAAATCGTAGCCATCTTAGTAGTTTCACCTATATCAAGAACATGGCAAAACAAGGTGAAAGCAAATGTACTAGAAATTCGGTCAAAAATGACTAAAAATCTAGCAAAATATCACTTATGATGATCAAGTGAATGAAATAGAAGGGGAAAGGGAGAATAAAGAGGGAAGAAAGGGGAGAAAGAGGATCAAAATGAGCTAAAAGGAGTCCATAAAGTACGTTTGAAACACACTTATCAAACTCCCCCAAGCTTAGCGTTTTGCTTGTCCTCAAGTAAACCAAGAGTGAGAATGAAGGAAAGAAGAAGAAAAAGAGAATAAAAAGAAAAGGGAAACATGCAACAAACTAACCTATATGCTCTAAATGCAAGGTTACAAACATGACATGCAAGCTAAATGAGTTCATAGCAAGATTTAGGAGACCAACCAAACACAAGAGGGATGATGATTAGGAAGCACAAGAGTGACTCTACAGGCTCAATCCACCGATCAACCGAGTCTTTTTGAAAGAAGGCTTTCCAAGAGTGATTTCTCACTCTTCTCCACTTCCAAGTCCCAAGTTTGACTCCTCCCTAGGGATGCTCAACCATAATTGCTCGCCTCTACCACATTTTGATGACCCTATCATGACTTGCACAAAATCTCGCCCGCCACTACTAAATCGACCAAGTCCAATCTAGAAGTCAAAAGGGACTTTGTTAGTGTTGTAACGGGGCTAGGTTAAGGGTGTGGATTGTATTTAGGAATGTGGTGCAAAAAGGGTAAGTGGAGTACAAACTAGGGGTAAATACTCCCCCAAGCTAGTCCTAACACCAATCTCAATTCAAGAACTCACACATAACCTTGATTTCCACTTTGACTCTTTCACCTTTTGAACTCTTTCACTTTTTGAATTCTTTCACTTTTTGAATATTTTTTATTTTTCTCATCAAATTGCTCTTTCTTTCTTTTCTTTCAATAGAAATTCAAATGAAACACTAAGAGCTTTCTTTCTTTCTTTTATTTCTTTTGAAATTTTTGTTAGCTTTTGCAAATACTTGCATATTAACTAACTTTCAACCAAGACTCAATATCAAAACAACTCAACTCAACACAAACTAGACATGCACTCCACTTTGGGGAAAGTTTGGCCATGACTTATTATGAGGGTTAAGCAAAAATAGGATAGAAAGGCTCAGATGGGTTGAGAAGCGGATAATTATGCCGGTATACAAGCTTTTGGCTTTGTAGCTCCTATTTCTAGCAAAAAGAAACGCCCTAAATCATTCTTCTAAAGGCTCGGTCTTATGCAATCTTGGGGAGCTAAAATGCAAGTCACAAGTTAGGCGATCAATGGTGAGGGTTGGAATGAGTCTTACGAGGTTCTTGGCCCTCCTTCGGGATTCGTCGCACAAGGGGCAAGGCAATCCATTCATCCAACTCGCCTAATTTCAAAGAGACTCTACCAAAAGTTATCGTTCTCAAGAGTCACTTAAAGTCACAACAGGGCTTCCAAAACCATCAAGTCTAATGTAGGGAAGGTCTTCCAATCAAGTTATGAACACTTTTAGCCACAAATCATGCATGCAACCAAGCTATCCTAAATGCAGGAAAAAAAATATTTTTGTGTTTTTTTTTTTTATGCAAACCTAACATGCAAAAGCACTAAAAAGAACCTAAATGCAAAGGGAGAAAAAAATGTTGAGATGGAGAGAACACATGCTAACTAACTCCCCCAAGCTTAATACAAACTCCGTCCTCGGAGTGTACAAGCAAAGAGAAAGTAAGGGATGAGGTAACGGCAGAAACAAGCAAAAATCCTAACCAAGTAAGATAAGGAGAAGGGTCTCAACATACCTGGCAAAAAGAGCTCTTTTAGGATAATTAGCTAGACCTTATCACTAAATAATTTGACAAAGATCTCAATAGTTTGTCATAAGCATTAGCACACATTTCACAATGGATCAAATAGGTATGATATAGATAAAGAGCATGCACAAATTTCAATGCGTCTATATGCTTACCAAGTAATGAGTGCCGGAAATAATGAAATTTCCAAGAGAATCCTGGAAAGTATGAAGAACAAACATTAAGATTCAAATAAAAAGAAGAAAACAATGAGTTCTCCTTTTGATGATCCTTGCAAATTTTAAGCTCGGTCATATCCTCGATGACTTTCATTTGGGTCTTGTGAAGGTTTAAAGAGGTCAAAGGCTCTTCCAATGGTGAAACTTTGAGGCGAGGGAATAAGATGGGAAAGGAAGGAACTAAGTCGATTTTCCTTGAAAAAGGAATATGAAGAGAACGAGTAGAAACAAAAGTCTCATCAACTACTTTTTCAACATCATTAGACTTTATAGTGTAAGCTTTCTCAACAAATGATTCCTCTACTCTGGGATTCTCATCCATATCCCACTCATCATCTTCATTAGTTAGGTCATACAAGAGTGATTTTGATTATTGATAATTTGACCCAATGTTTCAATTGATATTTTGCTAGATTCGACAATGTTGTCCATCATAGAATCACATCTCTTTAACAATGCCATATTTTCTTCAAGTGAATTAAGAATTTCAGAATAAACATGGCGTTCACAGCTAGAGACATCTTCTAAATTTGAGAAAGTGGTATTTCCATGGTCCCACTCATAAGTATCTCTAGACAACCACCCAAAGAAACTCCATGCTTCATCAAAGTGTTGGGATCGAAATTCACCATTAAACATAGACTCCACAATTTCTCTTGTATGCATATTCAAACCATCATATATCACCTCACACATCTCCCAAATCTCAAGTCTATACTTAGTTAGAAGAGTGTTCTCAAATCTCTGATAATAATTCCAAAATGGTTCATCCTCATATTGAGGAAAAAAGAAGTTCGTCATTTTTTGGAATTCTCTTAAAAAAAATTAAAAAAAAAATTATGTACAAAACCCTAGACTCATATAAACAACACTTACCACATAAAATAAAGACAAGAAAAAAAACCAATAAAAAAAAGTAAAAAAAAAAAGAAAAAAAAAATCAATTAAGCAATTTCAAACTTAAGAAAACTTCAATCAATAGCATATTTCCCCGGCAACGGCGCCATTTTGATAAGAGGTTTTTAGTGTGTCGTTAAGGCACTAAGAACCGCTTTCCAAACAATATTTATAATCCTAACAAGCAATTACTAAGAGAATAGTAAGGGCAAGTCAAGGGTCGATCCACAGGGAAAATGGGATTGATTAAAGTCTATCAAGTCAGACTACCTAATTGAAAGGTATTTGGGGTTTGAAAGATGTTTGGTAACAATTAAGACTAACTACAACTAGAACAAGCAAATATACGAGTTTAAATATCAAATAAAAGACACTAGAGTTAAGGTTACTAGATGAATAATAAGAACGGATGATGATTGTTAATGCGATTGTGAAGCAACAAAGATGATTATGCAAGGTTTAGTTTTCCTCTAAATACTCGAGTCCTCTCTCGAATGGTCCTCAAGAGTAATCACTTAATCAATCAACTAAATCCTCTCTCGAATGGTCTTTAGTTAATTGATTAAGAGATTCAATAAGTTTGGAAAACCCCTAATGAAGGATCCCCTTAATTTCCATCCAATATCTTGGTATAGAAATTAAGTTGATTCTTGGGGATGATAAAAGAGTTCAAATTTAAGAACATTTGAAATCAAAATACCAAAGTATAAATGTGATCAATATCTATCCTAAGGTCTCAAAACACCAAGATCAATGCATAAACTTCTCCATACATCACAATCACATCAACATCATATTTAAAACCCTAATTCATACTTTCACCCTAACCCTAGATTATGAAACTACTCACTAATCATGGATTAAAGCAATTAAAAATAAATCTATGACTAATCTAAGGCTAAACATGATTAAGTAATGATTAAACTAATGTAAATCGCAATTATGAACTAAGAGAATAAGATCTAGAATAATCAAAAGCAAGAACAAAACGAAAGAATGAAATAAAAACTAAAACTTTGAATTGAATAAATGAAAAGTACCTTGAATGTCAATCGAATCACAAACTATGATCACTAATCTCAATTATCAATGGAAACTAAAGTGTTTTCTCTCTAATACAAAACCCTAAAATATTCTGTAAAAACTAGAATGAAAGCGTAAGTCTTCGAAATAAAACAAAAACTCGTTTAATGAAGCCACGAGCTCCATTTTCCGGAAACTACTGGTGCGGGCGCACCAATATGAGGTGCGGGCGCACCAAACAGAGATGCAGGCGCACCAAAAACAGGTGCGAGCGCACCTAACCTTCTGCCTCAAACTGGACAGTTCAACTTAAAACGAGCATAACTTCTTCGTTTTATATCCAAATCAAGCTTATGAACAGTCGTTGGAAAGATATCGAAACGAGCTTTCACCTTCAACTGGAATTACCTTCATAAGATTTATGGTTTGAAAGTTATGTCCATTTGAAGTTCTTTGTTCAAGATTTTATTGTGCAATGTGCTCCTTTGTGTGAGCGGACATGGGGAATGGTGCAAACGCGCCATTTATCAATGTGTACTTTGTTTTCATTGCTACCTTTTCCAACTTTACAAATTGTAGCCATCTTAGTAGTTTCACCTATATCAAGAACATGACAAAACAAGGTGAAAGCAAATGTACTAGAAATTCGGTCAAAAATGACTAAAAATCTAGCAAAATATCACTATGATCAAGTATGATCAAGTGAATGAAATAGAAGGGGAAAGGGAGAATAAAGAGGGAAGAAAGGGGAGAAAGAAGATTAAAATGAGCTAAAAGGAGTCCATAAAGTACGTTTGAAACACACTTATCATGGTGGAATATGGGTACTATGGAAAAATAACACTTATTCTATTACACCACAAACATCATCATCCCGTTTGGCTCACTTTATAGTACTTTTGCTTTTTGGCCTACTGGTATTTATGCTCCTACCCAAAACATTGATAAAGCTCCATGTTGGACCGACGTAACTGAATTTTTCTCCAGTCTTCACCTTCCATGGTGCCTTATTGGAGATTTTAATGAACTCTTGCACATCAGTGACAAAAGAGGGGGAGGGGGGGATTTATGCCACCCTTTCACGTTGTCAAATTCTTTCGGACTTCATTTTCTATTGTCAGGCCCAAGATGTTTGCAGCCCTTCGAACGTCCTCTCTTGGAGAAAAAACATAACGACCAATATAATATATATATATATGAAAAACTTGACCGTTGTTTAGTCTTTCCCCAATGGGCATCAAAGTATCAAAATTCATTTCTCCACTATGATGCTTATACTTGCTCTAGTCATGCACTTATAATATTAACTACAACTCAAGTAAGACAATATAAGCCAGCCAGATTTCGGTTCCAATATACATGGACAAATGATCCTAATCCAAGAAAAATTGTTAGCAAATATTGGAACCGCAACATTCACGTTCGCATTTTTATAATATAACCCAAAATTCGTTTATTAAACAAGAACTAAATTATAAGCAAGGAAAACTTTGGACATGTCCACAGAAATGGAACAGAATCATACTAGATTAGTAAATGTCCAACACCAATTACTCCAGTTCCTAGCAATCCTAATATTAAGCAGCACTTAGGACGACTAGTTCGTCAATGAGAACGACTATTAACATTCACCCAAAAGTTTTGGGGAAATATTCTCGAAAATAATGGTTGACAAAAGGAGATCGTAACTCTGCTTTTTTTATTCCAAGATTACTGCTGAATTCAAACGTCAACGCATTTTGTGTATTAAAAATCATTTGGATCAATGGGTCGATTCTCCGAATGAAATACACTATGTTTTTTATCAGAATTTCAAGAACGCTTTAAATTTGGCCGCCGGTGTTATCGGCATGGCTCCACACCTTGCATCTCCCCTATTGTCTCTAATACAGATAATTCACATTTAGTAACTTCTATTTTTGACAAAGAAATTAAATATGCTATCTTTAGCATTAATCCCAAAAAATCCCCAAGGTCAGATGGTTATGGATCTAAATTCTTCCAATAATATTGGGATATTGTAGGTCCGGACATCTGCAAATCCATACACGATTGGAACCTAAATGGGTGAGTCAAATCCAGTCGGAAAATATTTGGACATGAAAATTTGAATTCGAGTTTAATACAAACATTTTTGAGTTCAGTTCAGTAAGTTTGGACTCGAATGAATTAGACTTCGGACTTTCGAAAGCCGCTTATGCCCTTAATCTACTCAATGGGTATATGTAGTTATGTCAAAAAAAAAAAATATATGAACAATTTAATTAAATATGGGCTTCATATACCTATAATTTAATGATGTTTAAGCCAAAACAATAAAAACTGATCCAAAAAGGCAAAAACTGACGTCGGATCATATTACTATTTTAAACACCAATAGACAATAAATTGTCCATTAGCATTTTAACTTTGCAGTGGTACCACAAAATCTTTTTAGTGTCAAGTGTGCTTTCAATTATTGATGTGTAGTTGTGTACTATTTCATGCGACACGTATAAAAGAGCAGTTCTATTCCTTGTGGGAAATAACCAATTCATTGGCCTCGTGGCGATATGTAAGTGGGAGTCAGTAACTGAATTGACGAAAACGAACCAAGTGTAAAGTACAGAGCTCATTTTATTTGAATGATAGTTACTACCTTTACAATATTTGTGACCAAATTATCGAGTTCATCCCACTAATAAATCTATCTAAACACCACCTAATCTATGTCTTATACTACTCTTTATAAACTCTTGCACATCAGTGACAAAAGAGGGGGAGGGGGGGATTTATGCCACCCTTTCACGTTGTCAAATTCTTTCGGACTTCATTTTCTATTGTCAGGCCCAAGATGTTTGCAGCCCTTCGAACGTCCTCTCTTGGAGAAAAAACATAACGACCAATATAATATATATATATATGAAAAACTTGACAGTTGTTTAGTCTTTCCCCAATGGGCATCAAAGTATCAAAATTCATTTCTCCACTATGATGCTTATACTTGCTCTAGTCATGCACTTATAATATTAACTACAACTCAAGTAAGACAATATAAGCCAGCCAGATTTCGGTTCCAATATACATGGACAAATGATCCTAATCCAAGAAAAATTGTTAGCAAATATTGGAACCGCCAACATTCACGTTCGCATTTTTATAATATAACCCAAAATTCGGTTTATTAAACAAGAACTCAAATTATAAGCAAGGAAAACTTTGGACATGTCCACCAGAACTGGAACAGAATCATACTAGATTAGTAAATGTCCAACACCAATTACTCCAGTTCCCTAGCAATCCTAATATTAAGCAGCACTTAGGACGACTAGTTCGTCAATGAGAACGACTATTAACATTCACCCAAAAGTTTTGGGGAAAATATTCTCGAAAATAATGGTTGACAAAAGGAGATCGTAACTCTGCTTTTTTTCATTCCAAGATTACTGCTGAATTCAAACGTCAACGCATTTTGTGTATTAAAAATCATTTGGATCAATGGGTCGATTCTCCGAATGAAATACACTATGTTTTTTTATCAGAATTTCAAGAACGCTTTAAATTTGGCCGCCGGTGTTATCGGCATGGCTCCACACCTTGCATCTCCCCTATTGTCTCTAATACAGATAATTCACATTTAGTAACTTCTATTTTTGACAAAGAAATTAAATATGCTATCTTTAGCATTAATCCCAAAAAATCCCCAAGGTCAGATGGTTATGGATCTAAATTCTTCCAATAATATTGGGATATTGTAGGTCCGGACATCTGCAAATCCATACACGATTGGAACCTAAATGGGTGAGTCAAATCCAGTCGGAAAATATTTGGACATGAAAATTTGAATTCGAGTTTAATACAAACATTTTTGAGTTCAGTTCAGTAAGTTTGGACTCGAATGAATTAGACTTCGGACTTTCGAAAGCCGCTTATGCCCTTAATCTACTCAATGGGTATATGTAGTTATGTGAAAAAAAAAATATATGAACAATTTAATTAAATATGGGCTTCATATACCTATAATTTAATGATGTTTAAGCCAAAACAATAAAAACTGATCCAAAAAGGAAAAACTGACGGTCGGATCATATTACTATTTTAAACACCATAGACAATAAATTTGTCCATTAGCATTTTAACTTTGCAGTGGTACCACAAAATCTTTTTAGTGTCAAGTGTGCTTTCAATTATTGATGTGTAGTTGTGTACTATTTCATGCGACACGTATAAAAGAGCAGTTCTATTCCTTGTGGGAAATAACCAATTCATTGGCCTCGTGGCGATATGTAAGTGGGAGTCAGTAACTGAATTGACGAAAACGAACCAAGTGTAAAGTACAGAGCTCATTTTATTTGAATGATAGTTACTACCTTTACAATATTTGTGACCAAATTATCGAGTTCATCCCACTAATAAATCTATCTAAACACCACCTAATCTATGTCTTATACTACTCTTTATCTATCTAAAATCTAGAGACAAAGAGGAGATTGTAGAAATAACAAGGTAAGAGACAAAAAAGATGGCGGAGATAGCAGCAGAAACAAAGCAACAGAGCAAGGTAATGGTAGCAATTGATGGAAGTGAGTGTAGCAGCTATGCGCTGAAGTGGGCACTTCAAAATCTTGATGATAAACTCAAATCTGGCGTCATACTTTTTACTGCTATTTCTGCTGATTACAGTGGTGTTTGTTCTGGCAGTTATGCCTCTGTTCGTAAGTCATTTCTTTCTCTTTTTCTCTCCCTTCGCCCCTTCTACAATGATTGACTTCATCTTTGAGTAGAAAGAGATTGAAGACATTTTAGTGATAAGTAATTTATATATTAAATTAGGAATTGGTTTGGCTTAAATGCTGAGTTTTTTCCATCTTTCATAGTAAAATTTACAATTTAATTCTTATCTCAATCATTTTACTTGGAATTTAAAGAGAGTTGCAGTGTACTGCCTGTATCAAATTAATTGTTACACTTATACTTTTCACGTATGCCAATGCAAAACTTTGAGGACATATATCTTTAGTTTTGTATTTGTAAAAATTATAAAAAGTACATATTAATAGAATACATACTAATACGAATCTAACAAGATCCCACATGATTATGTTTTTATTCACGTATAAATCACAAACGGGGTCAAAGTGCAATTTGTGAATAGTGTAAAATGTCAAAGTGTAACAATTAATTTGAAACAGAGGTAGGATATGATTATAATGGGCCTTTGGAGTTGGTGAGACCCTGTGCAACGATAAATTATACTTCATTGAACCTTTTCCCTTTGTTCTTTTAAAGAACTTCCTATCTCATAGGTGATGAAATGGTTGAAGATTATTAACTATAACTTATTAGAGCTTAGAAGAACTCAAATCAAGATGTTAGCTAGCTAGCTTGAGTAACTCCTCAAATTAAGGCGCCAATTTTTTTTCACATCTTGCCATCTTAGAGCATGTATAATGGGTGGGTTGGTTTTAAATAGTTTTTGGGTTTTTTTTAACACTTCACATCCTACTAAAACTCCCACCAACTCAATTTTTTTTTTCTTTTACAATGGTTTAGTTAGTCTTACTTGGTTTTTCTGTTTCTCTCTCCTACTTTTACCAAACCCCACAATATTTTCTCTCTTCTTCTACTTGTATTTTCATATGAAATAGATTATTTCAATTAATAAAAGCTAATTAGATTACGTTAAATTAATTACGATAAATTAAATTACGTTACAGGTTAAGTAGCTTACGTTAAATTAAATTAACTAATTAGCTTACGTTAAATTAAATTACGTTAACTTGACATTATAAATTAAAAAACGGAACACATACATAAGATAGAAAATTTAAAAAACATACATACATGAAATTTTAGTGAGATGTGAATTTTGTGGGTGGTTTGGATTAATTTGGAGTAATTAGGATTATTTGAATCCATAATATTGGCTTAGTATAAGTAATATAGGTAGGAGAGAATAATTAGAAAATTAGGCTAGGAAGAAGTTTGGTAAAATATATGAAATTTGGACTCAATTTTTAGATAAAAATATTTTATACGCGTTATTGTAATTTTTAAAAAAAATAATTAGCTGATTTTTTTATTAACATTACATAATTTAGAACGTTGCAAATTAAAGGGAAGAGTGTTGTAGACAAAAATGCCAAGTGGCGCGCTACCATTGGAGAGTCATTAGTCTTGTGCACTCCATCCGAAGTGCTGTTAGTCTGGAAATCCAGACCAACCAACTCAAAGGGCCAATTGCCCCAATAGTAAACCTAAGTAAAACTAGCTTTATTTTTTGCTAGACCAACCTAAAGCCAACCCATTACATGCTCTTACTTCTCTTTTCCTTTCAAGTTATTTACAAAATTTAAGCTATTTGAATATTTAGTATTGCCTCTGTTTTTTATCATTCTCACTTTCCTATACGCGTCTTCTAATGCATGTTTTTAAACTTAAATATCTTTCATTATATATTAGTAAAAATTATAACGATTGAATATTAATAAAGTACTAATTGAGACGAATCAAACAAGACCTCACATGACTATGTTTTTTCTTATAAATTGAGAACATTAATTTGAGGAGATTCTTTCTAAATATAAAGAGTGTCAAGATTTCAAATAAAAAAATAAGAAAGAAAACAAGGGAAGTACTTGTTTGGTTGCAATGAGAATTAAATTCCCATAGAAATTTACAATTTATGGGAAATTTAATTAATTTCCTCCTGAAATTCCTAAGAATTAGTCTAAATTGTTTGGTAGTCATAAGGAAGGTGTAATTTGTAGGAATTTATGTAGAAATTGTGAGTGATCAAGGAGAAGGCAGGTATATAAATTCCTATATTTTGTAGGAATTTCAAATTCCCCTGAATTTTCATTGTCTCCATTTTCCTCATTTGTTGTCAACCAAACAAGTAACCAATCTAAAAATTATGGGAATTTTTATTGCCAACATATTTTCCTGTATACCAAATGACCACTTAGTACTACAAATAAGCTCATGTTATCTGATATCTCACCACTTTCAGCCATTTATTTAGTTTCAATAGCCATCCCCATTTAAAGTTTTAACTAATGAATTAATTAATTTTAGTTGCATTTCAGCTAATGACGCAAACATGGAGTTAAACATGGAGTTAAGATCAATACAAAGACCTCAACTTTAGTCCTAATTATCATTCAGCACGTATACTTTAAGAAGTTATCAATTAAGACCTGACAGACTTTAAATACAACATTAAAGTCAACCATATTTTATTAGATAAAGAAGTCAACAACTAAACCAAAACATAAATTCATCCACTTAAAAATAATACTCTCAAAAAGAAGATGATGTAGATGTTGCATATTCACTTCAATCAAAACATAGTCAACTTCTTCATTCCAAAACATTAAATTATCGGCTTTAACCCAAAAAACACCAAAAAAATAACCACAAGTTTTATCCTCTTGTTTATGCTATAACTACTCTTGTTTCCGCAAAATCTTCTCCTGGTTATGCAAAATCACACATGGACATTCACCATAGGTTAGTGGTTTGTTTTTTATCCATATGAGCCACGAAGGTAGTGTTGGGTTTGGTGGAGATGGGCAAGCAAGCCCAAACAAGGAAGGAAACCCAACCCCCCAGCAGCCCAGGCGGGCTGCTGTTGTGTGGGTGGTTCTCCCTCAAAGGCAGATTGTTTATCTTGCGCCTGCACCGGACGGACAAGTGGTGAGCCCAAGCGGGACCCTCTGCCCGGGTGGGCGATTCTTCGGGCCCGCCCGGGCAGCCTCGTCTGCACATGTTTTTTGCTATTTAAGTTTCAATCATGGTTGGATTGTTTTTGTTCCTTGTAGTATAAATACTCTATTTTTCTGTTTTGAGAGAGAGTAACACACATATCTCAAAGTCTAAACTTGGAGCCTCATCTTTTATAGGGTTTAAGGAGAGAGAATGAGTTTGTGAGAGATTGTAAGTTCACCATTATTCCGTAGTGCAACTTTGTGGGTTTTTCTCCCGGAGTTCGAGTTTCCCACATTAATCTTCGTGTGTTCCTTTGCATTACTTGGTTGTTGTTTCAATTTCATGTTTCTTCTTGATTATTGTTGATTATTGCACAAACTAGTTAGCACTTGTTTTTAAATCTCAACAGGTAATTATACAAAACATAAAGAAGGGGAGGAGGGATTCGAACATGTGACCTATCGTTCACAGCACTTCAATCTTAATTAACCACCAGGCCAAGACATTCTTGGCATAAGTTAGTGGTTTGTGAATGCAAGCAAACAAAAGAAAATTATTGTGGGACTGCTCTTTAATTCTTTGTGTCGTTAGTTGCTTCTGTCACAACAAAACTTATGATAGTCCCATGAAAAACAACAAAAGGTAAATACTTTCATATTTTTGGGAAGTCACTCTTTGTGCTTGCAGATAAAGAATCAGGCATTTTAGAAACCCAATCATGCTTTTGATCTTAAAAATGTCGTACTCCATCCTTCTTATTAAAATGCACAATTTGTTGTCTAATCTAATGTTCCATGAATGATATAGCTAGCTAGTTGATGGACGTATAGCTGCGGTAATATTTATGCATGATATACCCTTTATGTTGAAAAGTCTCTTTATTTACGCAGCTCTTGACATGGTAACATCAATCCAAGACTATCAGAAAATATTTGCAGCTTCTCTCCTTTCAAAAGCAAAGGAAATCTGTACAGAATTTGGGGTATGCTCTTTGATCTCATTCTCAGTAGTTCTCTTGTAGCCAACTACATTCATTATATATTACAACAAATGATAATTGAGTTGATGCTTCTTTCCCAGAGGCGGCTAAGGCCATGTGCAGGATGAGCAACCGCACAGGGCCTCCGAAAGATAAAGGGCCTAATTTTATTAGTTGTCCGCCCAAAAAAAAAAATTCTAAATCTAATTACAAATATAAAGAGATTAATTTCTTCTATTTGGTGTTTTTCTTCTTCTTCTATTCTCCAAAAAACCCCATTTATAACTCTTCCATCTTTCTATTCACCAAAACTTCAATCTTTATAATTTATTTTAGCACAGGGTCCCTAATTTTATGAGACGGCCCTGTTCTTTCCAGACATCAAAATAAGGAACATTCTGGAAGGATTAGATGTGTCATGAATCATAGGGAAAAATCAACATACTAACATTTTAGCTTATCAGAATGTGAATCTGTTAGTGCTCATAATGTTATTTGACACAGGTTGATGCTGAGACAATTTCCTCGAGTGGCAACCCAAAAGATGCAATATGTGATGCGGTTCAGAAATTTCATTGTCAATTACTTGTTATAGGAAGCCGTAGTCGGAAAGCTATAGGAAGGTTTGTCTGAAATCTATTTTCTTTTTCTCTAAATGTGTTTGGAATCTAGTATATGTAAGATATTTTGGGGGTATATTTATGTGGAAGGAATATTAGTGCAAATAAGAGTAAGTATTAGTGCATATTTAAAACACTTAATTTTACCCACTATTTATTCTTGCTCACATGATACAAAGGAAATGTAGCTCTTTCTTTCTTACACTCACAAAGAGTAACTAAACTCCTAACTACACTTATAAAGAAGCTCACGGTTGGACACACTCCCAATGGGTAAGCAAAGCCCCTATTTATACTACCATATTCTACTGCTCATAAAATGGCTTTCACACACAACCTTCCACAATTTTCTACTAAGGTGGGCTATTATATAGAGGGTGGTGAAACTAGGTAGTGATTTTCTACTCTATGCATTTATTGAGTTGGTAACTATTGACTCCATCATGATGTAAATTTTGACAAGGAGAATTCATCTAGAAAATTGGGAGAGAGAGAGAGTTGGTGATGTATTTTAACACTTCCCCTCATCGACTAATCTCTCTCAGAGCAAGTGTCGAGGTCATACCAAGTTGTTTACGACACTTTCAAACTTTGGTCCTCCGAGACCTTTTGTGAATATATCAGCAACCTGGTCTTCCGTATACACCTGTTAAAGTTCAATCTCACCTCGTATACCATTTTCTTGGACAAAATGATAATGTACCTCCACATGTTTTGTCCTATTGTAAAACACGATTATCCGCTAAACGTATCGCAGACTGATAGTCACAGCATAACTTGATTCCCCGATCAATCGGTTGATGCGGATACTTAGAGTAATTGCGCCAACCACACATATTCTTGTGTTGCCATAGACGTTGATCTGTATTTGACAATGACATTGTTGGTTGTCTCTTACTACACCAAGAGACTGCTCTAGAAGCCAAATTAAACACATAACCAGTAGTCGACCGATGTGTGTCGAGATCACCAGCATAGTCAGCATCACAGTATCCGACAACTTCAAACTCTTTATCATTGCGGTACAGGATTCCATAGTCAATGGTCCCTTTCACGTACCTTAATATCCGTCATACTGCCTTCAGGTGACGTTTCATTGGTTTTTGCATAAAACGGCTAATCACACTCACTACGTTTTATCGATTTTTGCATAAAACAACTAATCACACTCACTGCATATGCAATATCTAGTATAGTCAACGTGAGATAGATAAATCTTCCCATCAATTGTTTTTATATATGGCCACATCTTATAGATCTTTGCCTTCGGCTGAACATTACCTTGAATCAAACTCCATTGGAGTTGACATAGGCTTGCAATCGACCATCCCATATTTTTCTAGAAGATCACGGGCAAATTTCTGCTCGCGTAGAAATATCCCATCCTCAGTTCGCTTCACTTCAAGACGAAGACAATGTTTTAATTTTTGGAGCTCCTTCATTTGGAATCATATGGAAAGATTAGCTCTTGTTTGTTGAATCTCCTCTTCAAAATCTCCTGTGATGATAAGATCATCCACATATACACGAACTATTGTGAACTTTTCATCTTGAGCAAATAAGCTTGAATCAGCTGGTGTTACAGATAATCACTCTGTAACATAAACTCCGCTATCTTTCCATACTAGGCGCGTGGTGCTTACTTCAAACCATAGAGCGCCTTCTTCAACTTGCATACACAGTGTGGATAAGACTGACTCTTGAACCCCTTAGGTTGATTCATGTAGATGTCTCTATCCAACTCGTCATGAAGAAATGCATTTTTAACATCGATCTGCCAGAGCTTCCAAAAATTACTAGCTGCAAGTGCTAGTGAAACATGTTGGTAGTAATCTTTGCAACTTGACTAAATATTTTATCGTAGTCTAGCCCATATTGCTGAGAAAATCTTCAAGCTACAAGTCGTGCCTTGTATCTTTCGATGGTATCATTAGGTATTTGGGTCTAATCTTCACTTTGTATACCCATTTGCAAAAAAGTAGGTTGAACTTCTCGAGGCTTTGCACTAACTCCCAAGTCTCGTTATGGTGCAGATCTTTAATTTCTTCTTCCATGGCTTTTCTCCAATCTCTACTTCGAGCTGCCTCATCATATTTATTTGGCTCTTTTACATACTTAACTATTGCAGCATTAGGGTATCTTGGATTTGGCTTTTTCTGCCTTGTAGACCTGCGTAGTGCTCGGTGAGGTTCTTCTTCTTCAAAATCTTCAGTTTGACATGGCCTTTCTTCTTCAATATTTCTATGATATGCTCATTTTTGCCATGGATTTTTCTGTCTTTCTGGTGATTTAGGTTGAAATATCTCAATCTCAAGACTACCGCCATCTTGACTAGATTGACCTTTATCTTTCTCATCTATCTTTTCTTAAAGCTTTTCCTCGATCTTCTTCGAGTATGGCAGTAATACAGCTTGTGGTGACCACCAATATGATGCTTCATCAAACACCATATTTCGTGACACGTGACATTAATCTGTTGTTGGATCACAATACCTCTGACCTTTCCTATGATCATCGTATCGTGCAAAAATACAACGAATATATCAAACTTGCTACGTATATGTTCGGGGACAAAGACGTAACAAACACATCCGGAAACTCAGAAATGGCTCACTGTTGGCTTCATCTTTCTTAGCTTCTCAAATGGTGAGACAAAATCTAGTCTCGCCTAAGGAAACCGATTTATCACATGTGTCGTTATCCTCATACACTCAATCCAAAACGTGGTGGCACGTTCTTGGCATGTAACATGCTTCTACATGTCTCTGCAAGATGTCGATTCTTTCTTTCAGCTACTCCATTTTGCTGTGGAGTATTTGGACAAGTAAGCTTGCGTCGGATCTTGCAATCTTGCAAGTATTGGGAGAGTTCTCTGGATGTATATTCCCCTTCGTTGTCTGTATGTAGACACTGAATTATAGCGCTAACTTCTTTTTCCATTGTTTCCTTAAACAGATTAAACTTTCAAAATGCTTCAAATTTCTCCTTCATGAAATCGACCCAAACATATCTTGAAAAATCGTCAATGAAAGTGATCATGTAGCGTAAGCCACTCAGTGATTGTTGCTTTACTGGACCAAACACATCTGAGTGAACCAACTCCAAAGGTTCCTTTAATTTGACTTCGAATCTTCATATAGAAGTTGATGTGCTTTACCAAACTGACATCCAGCACAAACTATATCTTCCATGACATCTAAATGAGGAAGACCCTTGAGCATTGACTTCTTCATCATCACTTTGAGCTTATTGTAGCTCACGTGTCCCAAGTGGGCATGCCATAGATGAACTGTCTCATTTTCTCTCGCCTTGTCTACATATGTCGTTTGAGCAGATATCACGTAGACTGATTCAAGACGTTGTCCCTCCAAGATAGGA
Source organism: Beta vulgaris subsp. vulgaris (assembly GCF_026745355.1). Lineage (NCBI taxonomy): Eukaryota > Viridiplantae > Streptophyta > Magnoliopsida > Caryophyllales > Amaranthaceae > Beta > Beta vulgaris. The sequence goes on along the minus strand of NC_079207.1, from coordinate 32,371,549 downwards.
GAAGAACATCCCTCCCTCGTCTTCCACATCTTCACGTCACGAGGACCGAAAACAACATGCATGGTTTCCGGATGCTATCAGTTGTGAAACTGACACTAAGTTCTTTTTCATACCGGGAACATGGTAGACATTATCGAGCTGAACTGGCTTGTTGGTAAATCGTGGAATCACCACTGCCTTGCAATATGGGCTATTGGCAACTCTGAATTATTTGCAGTTATCAAACCTCGACCATGCTTATACTCAGACATGCTCAGAAATTTCTCCGTCTCCATTTATCTGATAAGAGCAACCGGAATTGATGATCCAATCATCTTTATAATTGATCATCTTGTCGTTGACTACTATAAATGCAACTTCCTCTAGTTCTTTGCTGCTAGGTGACACTACCTCCATGCGAAGATTGATAAGAGATTTTTAGTGTGTCGTTAAGACATTAAAAATCACTTTCAAACAATATTTATAAAACCTAACAAGCAATTACTAAGAGCGTAGTAAAGGCAAGTGAAGAGTCGATCCACCGGGAAAATGAGATCAAGTAAAGTTTATCAAGTCTAAATTACTTAATTGAAGGGTTTTTGGGGGGTTTTGAAAAGAATCAGTAACAACTATGACTAGCTAATAACAAGAACTAGCAAATAACATTAATTAAAATATCAAATAGGAAGACATTAGAGTTAAGATTACTAGTATGAATAAGAATAGACAATGATTATTAATGGGGAAACAACGGAGACGATTATGCAAGGTTTAGTTTTCCTCTAAAATACTCGAGTCCTCTCTCGAATGGTCCTCAAGAATAATCACTTAATCAATCAACTAAATCCTCTTTCGAATGGTCTTTAGTCAATTGATTAAGAGATTCAATAAATTCAAAAACCCCTAATGAAGGATCCTCCTAATTTCTACCCAATGTCTTGGCCTAGAAATTAAGTTGATTCTTGGGGATGATAAAAGAGTTCAAAATTCGATTTTAAGAACATTTAAATTCAAAATACCAAAGCATAAATGTGATCAATATCTATCCTAAGGTCTCAAAACACCAAGATCAATGCACAAACTTATTCAAAACATCACAATCACATCAACAAAACATTTAAACCCAAATCCATACTTTCACCCTAACCCTAGATAAGAAACTACTCACTAATCATGGATTCTAAGCAATTAAACATGAAATCTATGACTAATCTAGGGTTAAACATGATTAAGAGATAATTAATTAGACTAATAGAAATAACAATTATGAGACAATAAAAATGGAGAACTAATAACAACGAAGAAAGAACAACCACCAAAAGATGAAATAAAAACTGAAACTTGAAATTAAATCGAATGAAGAGTACCTTTAATGTTGTAGGAATCACAAACTAAGATCAATGAATCTCAAATCTAGCCACAAGCTTAAAGTTTTTCTCTCTAATGATAATCCTAGAATAACTCTCAAACAACTAGAATAATAAAGCATAAGTTCAAACTAAAACTAACATTATTGTTTTTAACAAAGTCTCGAATTTTTCTTTTCCAGAAACGACGGGTGCGGGCGCACCTCACCCTTCTGCGTCAAATAAAAATCTTTTGTCAAATGGTGCGGGAGCACCATTGCGAGGGTGTGGGCGCACCAATGTCGTGCCGACGCACCTTTTGGCTGGTGCGGGTGCACCTTAAGCTCCCTCGATCTCTCTTGCTCATCCCTTAAGCCATATCTCGCAATTTTCGGCCTCAAAAAGGGTCATACTTGCAATGAAAACACGAGAAAACATGGTGAAAGTATATGTACTATAAATTCAATCAAAATTGATCGAAAATCTATAAAAATGTCACTATGATCAAGTGAAGAAGTAGAAAGGGAAATGAGGAGAAAAGAGGGGAGAAAGGAGAATAAAGAGGACCAAACCAAACCAAAAGGAGGTCATAAAGTGCGTTAGAAACGCACTTATCAAAGATCTGCTCATCTTCAACTACGTAGGATGCTTGTGCATCCCACTCGACTTCAATTCGGCTTTCGCTTCACCGAAGTAGCATCATTCCCTTTTGCTGGTTTAGACCAACAGTCTGGAGCATATCGTCCCTTCTTTTGCAATTATAACACACGATATGTTGTTGTGTTTGATTTTTCCCTTCTTTCTCGTCCTATTGTCGATCTTGTCGAGCTCTCCCTCGACGGAAGCCTCTTATACATTGTCCTTTTCTGAATTCTCTAGACTATCTGTTTGACTTGCCAGGTTGATTACTGGACTCACCTGTATTATGACCTCCCTTATTTGACATCTTGTTGCCAAAAAGTGCTTTCTTTTCATCCTTGACGAAAACTCTAGACATTTAATTTTCCATAGCCCCTTGGTTCGCTAATACATTCTCAAACTCAATTAGAGATGGTTTTGTAGCCCAACCTCGGATTGCTGTGACAAGACTACTATATCCTGGCTTTGAACCATAGACAACAATCATGCGCATCCTCGTCTCTGTGATGGGACTTTCAGGATCTAACTTTGTGATTCCTCACCCAAAGTTTTAAATTTGGTGAAATATTGATTCCCCATCATGGTGTTCTACTGGATCGACAACAACTCATTCTCGAGAAAGTTGAAGTTGGGCATCATTCTTCTTAGAGAACAAAGTTGTAGGGTGTCCAACGCCTCCTTGGGTGTCTTTGCATCCTTGATGTAGTATACCAATTAACTCGTCCTCGACAGTTGTTGCTAGCATGTACATGGCTCTTTCGGCCCTAATCTTCCACTTCTTTAATTCTTCTGTATCCTATCACCGACTATACCCCGAAGATCTTGTCCCGACAAATAGAATTGCATACGTGTGCTTCACGTACTGTAATTTCCATCGTTGAGTTTCTCAATATTACTAGATGAACTAGCAATATCCTCGCCATTTCGTTACTTGGTGCTTCCCGACAATACCCAAGTAAACTTAGGCCCCGACCAACAAGTTTCACAGTTCGGGACTGTGCACTAATGTAAAATCACCTCGCAATACTGTCCCAGACCGTTAAGATAGCCAAAAATATTTTTGACTGTACCACTGCGATATAGCGGTCCCTGACCGATAATTTTGCCAAAAACGATCCCCAAAAATTTAACGGACGTAGGCTCTTGATACCAATTGTAACATATTTTGGGGCATATATATGTGGAAGTATTATTAGTGCAAATTAAAGTAAGTATTAGTGCATATCTAAAACACTTAATATTAGCTACCAATATTCTTGCTCACATGATACAAAGGAACCGTAGCTCTTTCTTTAATTTCTTACACTCATAAAGAGTAACTAAACTCTTAACTACACTTATAAAGAAGCTCACGGTTAGGCACGCTCCCAATGGGCATGCAAAGCCCCTATTTATACTACCATAGTCTATTGCTCATAAAATGGCTTTCACACACAACCTTCTACAATAAGGTGGGCTATTATATAGAGAGTAGTGAAGCTAGGTAGTGATTTTCTACTCTATGCATTTATTGAGTTGGTAACTATCCATCATGGTGCAAATTTTGACAAGGAGAATTAATCTAGAAGATGGGGAGAGAGAGAGTTGGTGATGTATTTTTAACAGTATATTCTTAGTACAGTTCTCAGGTACATTAATTTTTGTACTATGTTTATTCTTACTCTTAGCTTTTTCCTTTTATGATAAACATTTCACTTCTAAGAATTATACAAGAGTATTGAACTGGCATTCATAGGTTTTATTGGAGAAAATGAAATAAATTGTGCTTAGAGATTGTGAATTGTATAATACAGCTTTTTTTTTACATTTTATATGATGAAGCACTTCTCAAAATTTATACTTCTTGGTAATAGATAATTCAGAAATTAATGGTTAAAGACTTAAAGTTGTGTATTTGGAAGCATAATACATATTAGAAAATGATTCGTTTGATTAGGATCTCCCAAATTCAAAATCCTGAATCCGCCTATGGTGTGTGTGTTGGGGGGGGGGGGGGGGTGTGTGTGTTGGGGGGGGTGTGGGTGTGCGCGTGGGCGTGCGTGCGTGCCTTATATGCATATGCATATGTATATGTATATGTATATGTATATGTATATGTATATGTATATGTATATGTATATGTATATGTATATGTATATATATATGTATATGTCTTTGTTTGTCATGTGTGTGTATGTGTAAGAGTACACGATATAAGTGGTAACATATATTCCCTTTAAACATGTACTTGTGCTTGTTACAGTTTTTCTCAACAAGCTAATGTCTCCATAGGTCAATGGACTTGGTTATCTTGTGTTAGCATGCTGGTAAACATCGAATTCATGAACATGACAGAAGATTTATGCAATCATAGAATATATTACTTCAAGTCTTCAAGTCATGACACCATAGTTAACTACAGGTTTAATTTCCATGCAGCATACTCTAATATGAAAATCTTTCTCATCGACCTGCAAGTTGCAACTGTATATTGGAAAACATTTGTGGGCTTACAGATACAGAGATACTTAACTTACTTCTGCCTACTTATCAATTATGTAATTATGTTTCTCTCTTTTACGTGTCTTATGTAGGGTGTTTCTCGGAAGTGTCAGTAACTACTGTGTTCACAATGCAAATTGTCCTGTTCTAGTGGTAAGGAAAACAGCATGAAGGAAAATCTTCAATATGCCGTAATGTAAAGGAAGACAAAGATGAACTCGCTTATGTTTCATTGTCATGTGGTAAATATTATTGTTGTTATTGTAGTTGTACAACTACGTTCTACATTACCAGCGCATTTTGATAAACAAGGCTGGCGTGAATCCTGCGTGATATAAGTGATTCCTGTGTCATTCTATGTGGATGCATTGAGTCAGAAATGTCACTTGGCGGACAAGAGATATAGGCCTTTAATTATAGTCCTTGTTTATTGTGTTAGCTTTATTATAAATACCACTGACCAACATGTCATCAATATTATTTTGGCCTTTTGGGAACTCACTTGGCTTCTATTCCATGGGCTGATTCTATGGAGTTGCTGATTTTTGAGTAGATCAAGTAGAAATTACTCAAATTTCTGTTTGGTAGAATTTTGGTAGTGTTTGTCAGACCGTGAAGGATCCGCATGCGTGACCCAAATTGAACAACGATTGCATTGTGGCAAAAATGTCGAATATCGATCTGAAGAGCAGTAGGGTTCAAGAGAGGGGCATCTTAAAGAGTTTTGATAAACGTTTAATTGTTGTAGTTTTTAAGAGACTACAATAAGAATATAACACTAGCAAAAAAAAAAAACCCTAGCCTCCCTCTTTTTTTCTCTCTCTCAAACCCTAGCCTCCTCCTACCTCTTCTTCATCAATTAGGGGCTATCATGGATGTTTTCATCCATGGTAAGCCCCTTAACCCTTTTTATTTTCAGTTTTTAGTTCATTTTCTTGGTTTGTTCAATAAATTAGTCTCTCTTTATGGGATTTTCTCAAACCCTGCTATGGGGTTTTTAGTTTCCATTTTGGAAATCTCCTTCTCCCCTATGGGAGTTGTGAGTATGGTTCTTTTGTTTTTAGGTATGAGAAATTATTCTCATTGGTTGAAGTTCGAGACTCAACATGAAGGTATTGGAATCTCGGATGCGGTCAACCTGACTCGATCAAGATTGTTCTTCCTAAACTATATCAGAATGATTGACTTCCTCATCAATAGCTGCTTGATTCAGCAAATACAAGGGGTTGTGCTGTATTGTTCGATCTGGTTCATTGTAGTTTCTTCGAAGACGAATTTGATTTAGTCTTGTTTAATTGTATCTTGTTTTACTTTAATACCTATTGTAGATGTCGTTTGGCCTTCAATTAATGAAATTTCTCTTTCAGAAAAAAAAGAAGAGACTACAATAAGAACACGAGGTCTAGAAATTAGGTTGATAGCAAATTAAAGTTAAATTTATACTCCCTCCGTTCTCTTGAGTTCTTTACGTTTGGTATCATGCACGTGAATTAGGAGTGTAGGTAGTGGAATAAGATTCTCTTAAATGATTAATGTTGGTTAAATAAATTAGTAAATTATCATGAACTTAGGAAAAGCAAACTGCATTAAATGCAGAAAACAGTAAACTAAATGCTTTGAGAGAATAGGGCTTCAATCCTTGCAAAATCATATTGACCAATAAGAAACCTTTATTGTTTTTTTAAAACCAATAGGAACAAAAGTACATGGATAGAGTTGAGTGTGAGAGAGATGATGACAGAAGTTATAAAGAAAAAAAATGAGTAACGGATACATGTATTAAGTAGGGGTCATTAATACTGGTCAAAGGTCTTCAGATTCATGGAATGGAATCCGAGAAAAAATAGAGGCAATTCAGTAAATTCTGATTTTTTTTTCTGAAACATCTTTAATCTTAAGGGCAATTTAGTCAATAATTTGAGTTACTTAGGGAAAGATTCTAAGTGTAAAGAACAAAAGGGAACACCCTTTACGAAAAGCGTAAAGAACTCAAAGGAACGGAGGGAGTACCAAATTAGACTCAAGTTGTTATTAAGTTTGAATTTGGTACCAAGAATTTGGCACCAAATTGTCTCTTACTTTGGTACCAAATGATAACTTTGTACCACAAGAGAAAAATTTGATATTAACTTAACTCGAAAGTGGTACCAACTTGACACTACTTTGGTATCAACTTTCCTCTCCGGCTAGTCTGTGCAATTATCAAATTACATGCCAAGTGTTTCTCCGTCATAATAGGAAGTTTATAAACAGAGGATTCCTCACCCCTATTGTACCAAATGCATGTTTAGGATCGATGGGGCACAACTATATCCTTACAACCAAATTTGTCCTCGCTCGTACACTATGGAAAAGAAGGGTTTGGTACACGAATTAGGGGTTACTTTGAATTAGCAATATACTTGGGTTGTGTTCTAATGATATGGTGGTAGATACCGAATACTTCTACATTTGGAGTTTAGATGCACGGTATAGTGGCAGTTTCATATCCCATTAAAAGTAATGAAGTACCCAAACTCTCCCCTTGTTTTTGTGCTTATTGGTCCACACACATCAGTATGCATTAGGCTCAATAGATCACTTGCCTTTTCACCCTTTCCAGTAAAATGTGACTTTGTCATTTTACCCATTAAACACGATTCACATACATCAAACGGCTCAAAGTCAAAGGATCTTAAAGGCCATCTTTATGTAACTTCTGAATGCGTTTTACGTTTATATCTCCTAAATGACAATGCCATAAGTAAGTAGAATTAGTATCGTTTGATCTATCTTTTTTGCTGTCTATGTTAAGGACATTTTTGTCTAAGTCTAGGAAATATAGACCATTATAGCTTTTAGCATTGGCATAAAACATTGAATTCAAATAAACGGAGAAACAACCTTTCTCAATTGTAAATGAAAACCCTTCATTATCCAAAACAGGAATAGAAATAATGTTTTTGGTAATAGCATGAATATAATAACAATTATTAAGCTCTAACATTAATCCAGAAGGCAAAGGTAGACTATAAGTTCCAACTTCAACGGCTGCAACTCTTGCACCATTTCCAACGCACAGTTCTACCTCTCTTAGCCAAGGTTCTACTCCTTCTTAGTCCCTACACATTCGAAGTAATGTAAGAAACACAACCGGTATCAAATACCCAAGAAGTAGATGTTGCTAAATTAATGTCAATGACATAGATACCTAAAGAAGAAGCCCCAGACTTCTTATCCTTCAGATACTTTGGGCAGTTACGCTTCCAATGACCTATTTGATTACAATACAAGCACTTGGCATTTTGCCTTTACCTGTGGCTATAAGCAGTCTTAATGGCAACTTGCTTGCCCTTATCTTGCTTTTTCTTGCCAGCCCAGTCCTTCTTAAAACCCTTTCTCTTTTGAACCATAAGAACTTCCTTTTTAGGTGCAACGGGGATGTTTTGCTCGGCAGTCATGAGCATCCCATGTAACTCTAGGGTCTTTGTCACCCCATTGGTATAAAAGTTCAACCTAAACTGATTGAGCCCATGCATCATGAAGGGAGTGCATAATGATGTCAGTAGCCAACTCTTGGCTATAAGAAAAACCCAACCTCTCCATTGCCTCAAAATAACCGATCATTTCGAAGACATGAGTGGTTAAGGCTTACCTTCAACTAACACACACTCAAGAATAGCCTTGTGAGTCTCCTGCCTCTCAATCCGAGCTTGTTGCTAAAACATGATTTTCAACTGTCGGATAATTATAGGCATCCAAGCTTGCAAACCTCTTTTGAAGGCTTGGTTCCATAGCCGCGAGCATAAGGCAAGTAACAATTACTGACCTTTCTGCAATGGTCTTATGGGCTTCTTTATCAGCATCAGTAGAGGTAGCATTTGAAGCTGGTATCGAGATTTCAAGAACATCCTCTCGACCTTTGGACCTAAGAACAATTCTTAGATTCCTTTTCCAGTCAAGAAAGTTGTTCCCGTTCAACTTATCCTTCTCAAGGATTGAACGTAAGTTAAAAGGTGAATTATTGTTGTTACCAGACATGATATCTACATAGAAGATGCAAAAGTAATAAGTATGTTTATTATAATAGCTTTTAACAAATTTTAAACATTTTGAAATAAAAGCTATGCACTTGATCAACTTCAAAATGTCCCTTTTGAATCAAGTGATTCTAAGATCCTATCAAACATGATTTATACGTGGACTTTGACCTCAACTTAAAACCAAGTTTAAAAGGTAAGTAAACTCTTTTACTAATTACAACAATTGTAATTCTTAGTTAATGGGTGATTGTCAAGGTGATTATAGCTCCCAGGTAAGGAAGTTACCCACAACGTTGGGGAGAGCCTTCCTAATCCTAGACAGAGCTTGTCACCCCAACACAAAACCCAAAAACTTTGCTACAAAATTCAAAACCATTTTGATGATTTTGTTGGGCCAAACCAAATAAACTTGCAAATTTCGGAAATTTACTCTACTTAGCCCAAGATTGAAAGTAACAGTCTGCTTTGGTAGAACCTATTACTAACGATCAAGTTTTAGTATGTGTTTATTTGGGATAGCAAAAACCCAATATTTTATTTAAGGGACCTAAGTAAATTATCATGTTGATTTAATTACTAGTGAACATTTAAATAATTAAATCACAAGCATAATAAACTTAGAAAGCATTTAAAAGCAATATTTAAATGCATAAAATAGAATGTGATCCTAGTATGTCCCCTAAACCTAAAAACTACTCTTTAAGGCATCCCTTGTTGAATCACCATGGATCTCCATCCTTGTGCTTCATAGGATAAGATTGAATCACAATTCTTCTTGTTACTACTTGAATAAATATTACAATAATACCAACGATGCATAGATCGTATTTAGATTACAAAAAATACATTAACGATACGCAAATCATATTTTCTATCAAAGTTTGGGCCATACTAGTCACTGCACGCATCGATGATATCAAATATATACATTAACATGCATTTTAATCAATTATTAAAATAATTATCATGCTTTAACAACTTTAAAACATAATAGCACCATATTTATTTGATCTCATATCAAATCAAATGTTTAGTACCTTAATATAAATTTTAATCACATTAGAATTTATCCCTTAAGGTCTCTCAAATATTAATCTAACAAATTTGATAAACTATTAAATTTAAAGAACAATACTTAAGCACTCTTAGGCACCACATATATTTCAATCACAATAAAATATAAACTTAGCATGATATTTAATCACATATAATAGTATGAAAGGTTTAATCAACATATTAAAACTAACAACCTAATATAAATAAATATTATGAAAGTAAACGCACAACATAATTTTAATTCATTTAATTAATAGCATAGGATACCAAGCTTTATAGATACTTAATATGGATTAAGGGATGAACGGTTTGAATGTTTTAATCCGTTGAAAAAAAAAAACCCCAAGAATTTCATGCCACGAAATTATGCATAATTATATTAAGCATAAAGATTCAAAGCATGCAATTCATAAATCATATATATATATATATATATATATATGTGTGTGTGTGTGTGTGTGTGTGTGTGTGTGTGGTGTGTGTGTGTGTGTGTGTGTGTGTGTGTGTGTGTGTGTGTGTTTTGTGTGTGTGTGTGTGTGTTGTGTGGTGTGTTGTGTGTGTGTGTGTGTGTGTGTGTGTGTGTGTGTGTGTGTGTGTGTGTGTGTGTGCGCGCGCGCGCGCGTGCGTGCGCGTGTGTGTATGTGTGTGTGTGTTGAAAAAATGTATAAACAACTTTTATACTCCCACTAGATTAAAATCATATTTTAATCATGCAAATAACATCCTCATGCTAATACCCTCCCCTAAATTGTAATACTCCGTATTTTTCGTAAGTTATTAACTATAATATTAAAAGGGTTTTACTTACTAAAATGGTTTATTATTAATTACAAAAGGTTTTTAATAGGCTTTTATAATATGAAGGAGTTTTCAAATAAATTCTAGGCCAAATTACACGTTGGACTCAAGTTTACAAATTATAATCCAAGTAGTTAGGTTAGTAGTTGAGGATATTTCTCAAAAGGAAATCTAAAAAAGATTTTTTTTAAAAAAAGGTTTATAAAAAGGAAAGGAAAAAAATTATAATTTCTGCCGCATCATATCTCAATTCTCAGGCGGTTAGGTTGAGAAATTTTGGTTACTTTTTCCCGTTTTGTTATCTAGTTATTTTACCTTATAGAATTATGTATTATGAGATAATTTATATCTTTTCCTAATTTTAGTTGGATAATCATAAATATTAGCTAGCTAGATTAGTTTATCTTTTTTCCAAAATTCATCTTTTAGTTTTCTAATCCTATTCCTATTCTACTTATCCAACTAATATAAATAGGGGTCTCCACCCATCATATTCTTCACACCAAATTTGAGAAATAAATCTCTTTTCTTAAGTTTAAACTCTTGTTGAACCCTAGTTTTGATGATGACAAAGAAACAAAGATGCAAACTAAGTACTGAACTAATAAGTTATTTAAGTGTATGATGCTTAAGGTATCAATGAAAGGAACTGGGAGAATACGAAATCAAGGAAGAAGTCAAGAGAGGATTTCAAAGGCTAAGTAAAGAAGTTTCTATAAGTTGATACTGGAGCAAGCATTGGATCAAGAAGAATAAAAGCTAGGCGTTTTATTTTCTAGTTCCAGTGTAAAGGAACAAAGTAAGGATGGTAAGGAACAGTGGCAGTTTTATTTGAGAATGAGAGTTTGTTCCTTTCTAAGGAACAAACTAAGTGGCACTAAACGAATCTGTTAAAGGAACTTGGTTTATAAAAGGAGCTAGACTTAGGCGTGCAAAAGTATAACGGTACAATTATGCAATTGAGTAAGTCATGCCTAAATTATAGGAAATTAGTTTTATCTAATTTCAAATCAGTTTAAATGATAAAATCAGTTTTAAAAAGAAAATCTGTTTAAGGAAAAAATTTTGTTTTTCGGAAAATATATAGAAAATAATTATCCAGTTTTATAAAGAATTTGTTTAAAAGATATTATTTTCTTAAAGATTAAAAATTCAGTTTTAATGATAAAGCTATTTTTATAACTAACTGATTTTCGAATAAAGCTCAAGGAACTCCTATTACTTAGGAGTTGTGGCTAAAATATATCCACGTTCATATTGAGATCATGGGATCATGGGACATGATGAGAAACGTGTTCCTTAGGGGAAGGAACATCATGGGTTAATGGACTTAACATGTAATCGAGTTTTACTCCCACGTTCTTTGTGATTATCACTATAAATATTGAAGTCTATATGAGTTCCAAAATGTGTCTGACTAAGTAATTAAGTGAGTTTAACTAATTAAGTGTCAGTGCCTTCATTCTCTCATAAATAGCCATTTGTTCTTTGCTTTCTTACTTTAATTCCACTAAGCTTATTTCGATCAATTGTATTTTGGTTTTTGGGGTAGGGGAACTTTGAGTGAAGTTCTGTAAGAGAGAGGCTTTGAGTGAAGCTTGTATGAGTGAGAAAACTTCGAGTGAAGTTGAGAGGAACTACTGTAAAGGGAACAGTGGCTCAGGAACTTGAGTTTAGGAACTCAAGGTGTGGCTCGAGTTAGAATTAGGTTGTAACAAAGTTGTTTGGCCTAATTAGTGAAAGAGTTGAGTTTAAAATCCCTAGTGGTCGAGGTTGTTTCTTCTTGTTGGGCCCAAGAAGTTTTTCCTCGTAAAATCCCTTGTGTTTCTCTAGCTTGTTTATTCGTTTAAGTTTTAATTTCCGCAAAAAGTTACGTTTATTTCTACACCTACAATTCACCCCCCCTCTTGTAGTGTTCTTAGGGAAATAACAACTCTCTCTCTCTTTTAGCCTACCTTTCTCTTCCTCTCTGGTAATTAATATTATTCAAGGTGCGTGTATATGTAAATATTTAATATATGTTTGGCATGTGTAGTATCATTTTTTAGGATTATTATTTTTAGATTGAAATACATGTTTTATGAGTCTTAGTATAACTTTATGAATTTTATTATAAATATTATGGAATTACATGAGTATGTTACGTTTATGATTTTTTTTGGAAACATATTAGTAGTATACAATGTATTTTATTTTCGACTACGCTTCCATTAATAACTGGTCATGCGTTAAGTGTATAATACCTTGTCGTTGCCGAATTACTAAAGTCAAGTGATAATTAATCTTCAAGATGTATGCTTTGAGTGGTACGGTTAGGGCCTCTTCTCCCCAAATTACTATTTTTAGTTCAGTTCAGTTCAATTCAGTTCAGTTTAATTCAGTTCAGTTCAGATCAGTTCAGTTCAGACCAGTTCAGTTCAGTTCAGCTCTTGATAATACTTTTACTCTCACATATCACTATTCATTTCAGTTCAGTTCAGATCAAATCAGTTCAGTTCAGATCAAATCAGTTCAGTTCAGATCAATTCAGTTCAGTTCAGTTCAGTTGTTTTATGCCGAAGAGAACAGGCCATTAGTTGAAAACTTAGTATTACAGTACAGTATAACATTAACTTTATCTTTTAGGTTCTTATGATTGTCAGATAGTATAGTTCTTGACTTTATCATTATTAGTATTATAATTATTAACATTCTCATTCTTAACATAAATGTTTATCAAATATTCAAAATAATTTCATGAACAAATTATTAATTTTATGCCTTTTATATGGCTAAAGTTTTATATAAGAATTCTTTTAAAGGAGGATTATTTTCGAAAGATTTTTTTATTAGTTATATGATCTTTCATGATCACAATTACAAAGAGGCAACGGCTTGTTATTTATTAACAGGAACGGTAGCTATGATAATTTACCCATGTACTTTTTGTATAGGTCATGTGGACAAGGTAGTTCCCCTTGTAATAGACTCACTAAGGAATACTAAACTTAGGGGGGGGGGTGTACACTTTATGAAAGGTACCTAGGCAAGGAAAAAGAGTTTTTATTAAAGTTATATACTTTATATTATGCAAGTGTTATAAGTATCCAAGGAAGGTTTATTTATAAAAATCTTTTGAATGTTTCATAAAGTATTTAAATTTTCGCATATACATGTATTCAGTATTTTTACTGATGCGCATTTTGTTTGTTTGTTTTGTGGCTTTGTCCATGTGATGACCCTTTTAGCGAACAGAATTTACAAGTTGATTTGATGCATACTTCACATGGGGGAGATAGTGAGGAGTAATATATAGCTTAGTCTAGTAGTAGTTATTATTTTAATTTTATAATTCCCTTTGTCATAGTAGAAATAATAATTTTTATTTATCAATAAAGAGAAGTTAGTATTATTAATTCCGCTGCATTATTAAATTAGTAGTTAGTAGTCTTAGCCTTTAACGTAATCACGTGACGATAATACTCTCAAGTTTCTCAAGTGTTTTATATTAAAATATATTCTTCAAAAAGAGAGAAATTTAGGGGTGTTACATAAATGAATTAAAAAATTGAAGGATAACATGCATTACATGATCACATTAATCTATGCAATAGGCTAACTGATACCATTGTAGGACTTTAGATGCTTAATGCAGAAAACGAGTATCACATAATCTAACATCTAACCCAGGATCTTTGCATAAATTAACATGAATCTATTAAGAGTATATAGAATAATACCTCTTGATGCGTGAATTCCTCTTACACCACAAGCCTTCTAGTGGAGATCCTTTAGAACGTCAAATGTCGTTCCTCTAATGTTGGTCCATGAACAACCCTTGGATCACCACATATGCTAGTACGGAAGATAGTAGAATTTTCTTGCTTTTTAGGTGTATGACAATCGAATGGGGAGAGCAAGAGTATGGAGATAGTTCTGATTTTCTCTCTAGAAAATGTAATGTATGTGTATTTACTTTGTAACCCCCATATTACTATATAAGGTGGTTACAAAGGAGGTGCTTCATGAGGCTTTATTTGTCTCATAATGTGATACACATTATGAGCCTAATAAACTCATAAGTTACATTTCACTCCACCTATCTAAAAATCGTTGATAAGAGGTTTTTAGTGTGTCGTTAAAGCACCAAAAATCGCTTTTCAAACAATACTTATAAAACCTAATACACAATTACTAAGAAAATAGTAAGGGCAAGTCAAGGGTCGATCCACAGGGAAAATGGGATTAATTAAAGTCTATCAAGTCTAAATTACCTAATTGAAGGGTATTTGGGGGTTTGAAAAGAATCAGTAACAAGTATGACTAGCTAATAACAAGAACAAGCAAATAACTCGAATTAATGAATCAAATAGGAAGACGCTAGAGTTAAGGTTACTAGTATGAATAAGAATGGACCATGAATGTTAATGTGGTTGTGAAGTAACGGAGACGATTGTGCAAGGTTTAGTTTTCCTCTAAAATACTCGAGTCCTCTCTCGAATGATCCTCAAGAATAATCACTTAATCAATCAACTAAATCTTTTCTCGAATGGTCTTTAGTCAATTGATTAAGAGATTTGATAAATACGGGAAACCCCTAATAAATTAAGTATCCCCTTAATTTTTATCTAATATTTTGGCCTAGAAATTAAGTTGATTCTTAGAGATGATAAAAGAGTTCAAAATTCTATTTAAGAACATTTGAATTCAAAATACCAAAGCATAAATGTGATCAATATATATCCTAAGGTGTCAAAACACTAAGATCAATGCATAAACTTCTCTAAAACATCACAATCACATCAACAAAATATTTAAAACCCTAATCTATACTTTCATCCCTAACCCTATATATGAAAGTACTCACTAATCATGAATTCTAAGCAATTAAACATAAAATCTATGACTAATCTAAGGCTAAACATGATTAGAGATAATTAAACTAATAGAAATAACAATTATGAGACTATGAGAATGAAGATCTAAAAATAACTAAGACCAAGAACGGCACGAAAAGAATGAAATAGAAAACTGAAACTTCAAATTAAATTCAATGAAAAGTACCTTGAAAGTTATCGGAATCACAAAGTATGATTAATAAATCTCAAATCTCAATAAAACTGAAGTGTTTATCTCTCTAGTATGAGACCCTAATAATCCTCTCTAAAATAAACTAGAATAAAGCATAAGTTTTCAATCAAAAACAAAACCATCGTTTAAATGAAGCCACGATCTATTTTTTCGAAAATGCATGGTGTCGGCGCACCTTATACTTGGTGCGGGTGCACCAATGTGTTCTATGATTTGTCTCTGAAAACGCTGAAGGTGCGAGCGCACCATTGCGTGCGGGGCCTCCAAGCGCACCATTGCGTGCGGGGGCCTCCAAGTGCACCATTGCG
The DNA here is from genome assembly GCF_026745355.1 of Beta vulgaris subsp. vulgaris. Lineage (NCBI taxonomy): Eukaryota > Viridiplantae > Streptophyta > Magnoliopsida > Caryophyllales > Amaranthaceae > Beta > Beta vulgaris. Next base: position 32,355,850 of record NC_079207.1, on the reverse strand, counting down.
TGCAGGGGCCTCCAAGCGCACCTCAAGCTCCTTCGGTTTCTCTAGCTCTTCCCCTTAAGTCATATCTCGCAATACTCGGTCCCGAAAAGGATCATACCTGCAATGAAAACACGAGAAAACCTGGTGAAAGCATATGTACTAAAAATTCGATCAAAATAAATCAAAAATCTAGCAAAATGTCACTATGATCAATCAATGATCAAGTGAGTAAGTAGAAAGGGAAATGAGGAGAAAAGAAGGGAGAAAAGAGAATAAGGAGGACCAAAATAAACCAAAAGGAGGTCATAAAGTGCGTTAGAAATGCACTTATCAACCGTCCAACTCATTTCACAAATAGATTCAGGTAACATTCAAGGATTGTCACATTGTGTGACCTCATAGGACCCAATATATATATTTAGTTTGTTACACTTAATCGAAGACAAAATCCTTTACAAGATGTCCCTAATTTGACAGCTCTATGGAGAGGTGTTCTTCCAGCAACAAGCTTTCAAAGCTTAAGGCATGTAAAAATTGAATCATGCATGCAGATAAAGACTCTCTTCCCTTTAGCCATTGCTAAAGGTTTACACCATTAAGATACTTAGAGATATTATTGTGCTGTTATGGAAGCTATAATCTGCGACGTTGGAAATCACTAGTAATAAAATTTGTCATTCTACAAAAGGGCCAAAAAGTTAGAGTGTTGCCGGCCACCACTCACTAGCAATCTAGCATAAACATAGACCCCACCTTAAGCAAAACACCAACCTCCGCAGCATTTACGAATAATTCATCCGCTAGTTTTCTTTTATAAAAATTTTATTCATTTGCTAGTGGATGCGGAAAATTGGTCTACCTAAATACTCTCGCAGAACACCCCGCTTATCTATCTCCACGTGTTCTCCTCTCCGTGGATCAGACCGCCAACAGCTTGAATGCCACAAACTTTTTTCGGCTTATGTTCGCCAATGCCACACCACCGCAATAATTAATAAGTAGTCCATTTTTTTGTACTTTCTGTAAGGTTGGTAAGCATTAGTATTTTATTGGAGAGAAATCTCGTATATATTTGCCGTTTTTTTTGTTTATTTGAAATATTTACTTTTCTGTAACAAGGATTGAAACTTAAAAGTAAGGTGAAAATTATAGATCAATTTTATTCCTATATTCTTTTTTTTTGTTTTTTTAAACTATACCTTTCATGAATTATCAACCAAACAATTTGTTGTGCATTTTCTATAAAAAAAGTCTCCTCAAAAGCCTTTAGTTAAATTTGCGTTTAAATCCCACCATCATAAGTTGTAAACATCTAGGATCTTTCAACAAATTAGTATTCACAATTTTTTTTGCAACTTTTACACCATAAATCCCACAAAATTATTTCGTTTGTAAAAAAAAATAACATGAAATAAATGTGAAATAAAAAACATGAGTTTTATGTCACTATTTGTATAATTCATGTCATTATTGTTGAAATCTATGTTTAATATACATGTTACACACAACGCCGGTTCAAACAATATAGAGGATGTGTGCTAATATTGAAAAATAGACCCCTATATAAAATAATTCAAAGAAACCACCAAAATATGCAAGTAATCAAATAACAAACATGAATGAAACTAAGTTTTTCTCTTCAAATCTTTTGATAAATTCCATGAAGAGTTGAATTCAAGAAACTTGCAGACATTTTGACTATCAACTTTAAATTTTTTATGCTTAAAGTTTTATTTTTATTTTTTAATTTAGGGGCCTCTTTGAAAGTGTCGGACCTGTTCCATGTCCCGCTTTGGACCTGTTAAGGGTCGGGCCTTAAGTTATGATGTATTGTGTTACTTTCAAGACTCACTTATTAGCCTTTGAGAAAAAAACATATTTTACCCAGTCAGTAATCCACCCACTAAAAAATAGCCATTAATAATTAGTGAATACAACTTAGCAAAACTAATTATCTTTTCGTTCAATTCTACTCCCTCCGTCCCATAATATAGTGTTCATTTCTCATATTTCACGAGAATTAAGGAAATTATAAGGAGTAGTAGGATTTCTCAAAAATAATATTTAATAAAGTGTTTATTTGATACTATTGTCTTGAAACTAACTCTTTATTATATTTTTTCTTTTAAAAAAATCAAAAAACAATAAATGTTTATTGAATGGTATAAAAGCAATAAATAGGGCACATATTTTGAAAGAAAAGTAAGAATATTTTAAAAAGTTTGTGTAGAAATGGAGAATAATTTAATCTAAGTAAATTAATAAAAAAAAGAAATCAAGCACAATATTTTGAGACACCTAAAAAGAAATATGATCGTCCCAAAATTACTTAAAATCGCCCCAAATTTATTTTTATAGACTATTTTACTCTTTCTCTTTTCCACACCACTTGTCATCCCTGCAACCACCCGGCATCACCTACCTCCCCACTGCCACCCCACCTCCTCCACCACCCACTTGGAAGCCGCAAAATTATTTTAGGAAGATGGTGAACGTCTAGCCTGAACGTTCGTTCCATGGGGCGAACGTCTGGCCTGGACGTTCGCTCCATGGGGCAAACGTCGAGGCCAGACGTTCGTCCCATGGAGCAAACTTTTAGGCCAAACGTTCGTCGTCATCCTCCTAAAAAAATTTCAACTTTTTTCAGGTGGCTGGTGGGTGGTTGTGGCAATGGGATGGTGGTGGAGTTAGGTGGGTGGTGGTGTGGTGGATGGTGATGGTTTAGGGAAAAAGGAGAAAGTTAGAGATGTAATTTCAACTTTTTTTTTTTTCGACGATTTTAAGTACAAGTTCATTTATATTATAAGGCGAATAATAATAACATCAGAATTCAGATGCTATATTACTCTACTTGCATCATTCCGAGAAATTCGCATATTTCTATTGATTAATACTGACTCAGCTTTGTCAGCGTCACTCCAATCTTTATCTTCTCCAAAAAGTTCGCCACCCTTTTCCGACGTGTAGCAACATGATTTTACCATATACTGATATACCAATATTTTAATGGTTATCCTCCACCTCAGCGGTTAAGTTTTAACCACACCCTTCCTCTTTCGGTCTTCCTTCAATTGTTTTCTAATTTGGCTACATTTGTCTCTTTCCTCATCCTCTGCTATGATCCATAATCATATTGTAAGCACATTTTTCACAAATATAAAGGAATGTACGTATTTATCGACATGACGTTTATCAATATTTACACAATTTCAATAACATAGAGATTAGAGAGTATAATAAATAATACACAATTTCAATAACATAGAGATTAGAGAGTATAATAAATAATGTAAGATGAGGTAATCTATACAAATATATTAAAAAGCGTGCGTGACAATGTATACATGCCAATTAACAAAAGTAAAATTAACTTGCAACAAGATTTGAACCTGTGACCTCTTGCAATTATATATAACACGATTACCATCTCAACCAACTTTTAAACATGTTTTAAGTGTCCATATTATTATAATACCTTTTAAATGTTGAGTTTTCCTTATTATATTTTCATGGGAATGGAAAAAATGCATATCAATATTGTAAAACCATAGCTACCGGAGCAACATCTGGGCCCAAATACTAGTTTATGGTGTTACTTACCGTGAAAGTGATAGTGATAGTTGTTTAAAGAAAACATCTCATTTGAGATGAAATTCTCTCATTTCACTTTATATATGTTTTGTTTTTAGTTTGTTGAAAATAATTATGGATTTAGAAATATGTGGTATTAGTTTAACCATATTAGTTTTCAGTTTATGCATATTTCTTATTATTTATACGTATATCATATCAATTTATAAACTAACATAAAATATGTATAAATTGATAAATACTCCATCCGTTTCTTTTTAATCTACGCATTTTCCTTTTTAGTCCGTTGTGGTTTAATTTATACACTATTGCTTTTTCTATTTTGGTAACATATCATATCTAGTTTGTCCTCTTTTTCTACCCATATCATTCACTTTTTAACATTTTAAGCCACTTTTTTATTTCTCTCTGATCTCTTGCTTTTCAGTTTCTCTCTCGACCTTTTCGGTTTTTCTCTCATAATTTTGTACTTACTCCTTGATTCTCCACCAAAGTGAAATGAGTAAATTAAAAAGAAACGAAGAGAGTATGTATTAGTTTATAAAGATCTTAAATCAGCTGATATATGGATAACATATATGTATAAACTGATACGAAAAATCTATAAAATGATAACAAATATGTATAACCAATATGAAATATTTGAAAATTTGATATAAATATAAATAAATTGATATAAATATATATAAATTTATATAAAATGAGTATAAACTGATAATAAATATGTATAAACTGATAAAAATTATGCATAAACTGATAACATATATATGTAAACTAAACTTGGTAGAAACTCGTCAGAGTACCTCATCACATTAAAAAAAGGTAATTTTACAATAATTTTATTGTGCATCTGGTACACGCAAGATTCGTTGTAGCATGTAAACATAGTTAGATTGAAAAAAAAAAAAATCATTGAAGACATAAATTTGCAGCTTTATGGAAAAGGAAAATTGAAATGTTTGTAACATTCTTAGTCTAATTTTTTTTAGCTTTGGTGACATTCTTAGGGTCCGTTTGATTCAACTTATTTTGTCTTATTTTATCTTATTTTATTTTTTTCTATAATGAGTGAAGATAAGTTGAACAAAATATATTATCTTATCTTATCTGATCGATCTTATAAGATCTCATATAAGTTAAAATAAGTTGAACATAACAGGACCTTAGTTTGAATACTTGAGTTGTAATAAATCTATGGGTGGGGGACTTGTGTTGTACGAGGACAACCCATAAGATTTCTTGTACCAATAAAAAATTATTTTTAACTAAGAGCCTGTTCTCTTCGGCATAAAATAGCTGAACTAAACTGAACTTAAAATAAGCTGGGGAAAACAACCAACTTATTTTCTGTTCAGTTCAGTTCAGTTCAATTCAATTTAGTTTAGCTTAGTTCTTCCAGTTTAGTTTAGTTCAGCTCAGTTCAATTCAGTTCAGTTCATTTCAGTTCTTTTATAATCATTTCGTTAAATATTATTATTATGTTGGTCTAATTTATTTTACTAATTACTCTTATTATTATTATTTATTTTATATCATTATTATTAAGTATTATTATTATTATCATTATTATTATTATTATTGTTATTATTATTTCTATATATTATTTTGTTTATTATACCTTTATTCATTATTATTACTATTCTTATTAGAAGGAACATGGTTTAGGTCAAAAGCACAAATAAACCCACGTTTTTTAGCCCATAAACCAACCAAATCGCGTCCAAACGGTTTATGATGCAATTTTGCGCGGTCCGTCCCAATCATTAATTTTATTACTAAATATATTATTATATTATTAAATCTAATTATTAAAATAGTAATATTAATTTACTTCTTATATATTATTGTTATTATATAATCATCATCAAGTATTAATATATTAATACAAATAATATAAAATAATAATTATTAATTATCATTATTATCATTAATTATTATTATTATTATTATTATTATTAATTTATGATTATTAATATTATTTATTCATAACTATCATTTAAAAATATCCAAAATACTATTAATATTCATTATTATTACTTATCATTATAATAATTATTTAATATTCATGTTATTATTGTTTAAATGTTATTTATATATTTATTATATTCAATTCAATTCAGTTTAGTTCAGTCCGGTTCAGTTCAGCTGTTTTATGCCGAAGAGAACATGCCCTAAAAAGTTGTATGTTATTTTGAGTGTGCACCTATTCTATTCACCTTATTTTTCCAAAACCTCTTTAGAACTTCTTTAAACTTATAAAATTTTAATCTGTCGTATAAGGTGTTACAGAAAATGATTACAGCTTATTGAAACTTAAAACTTTTAAAGTTAATTTAAACTAATACAAAATACTACCTCCGTTTCTTTTTAATTGTTACACTTTGACATTTTACACTAGTCACAAATTGCACTTTGACCCTCGTTTGTGATTTATACGTGAATAAAAACATAGTCATGTGAGATCTTGTTAGATTCGTATTAGTATGTATTTTTATTAATATGTAGTTTTTTATATTTTTTACAAATACAAAATTAGAGATATAAAGGCTCAAAGTAGTGCATCGGCATGCGTGAAAAGTGTAAGTGTAACAATTAAAAAGAAACGGAGGTAGTATAAGCTAATGTTTTTATGTCCAAGACATAGGGTACCAAATATAAATAATACAACCAAAACCATCATTAGAGGACGAATAATGCACTCTTACAAAGTCAATAACTTTGATTTTAAATCAATAAAATGCAACTGTCATAATTAAAAAGTGCAATTCTAACATAAAACAACTCCACTTATTTATAAATTGGTGTTAGTTACAAAAAGATTATAGAATCTTCAAAAAAGGTATTAAATTGACACCCAATATTTCATCACTATACTCTATCAACTAAATTACTTAAAAAATACTTATTTTAAGTACAAGACATATATCATAAATCTAATTTATAAGTTGATTGCTTGTACAAAGTCTTATCTTCATTCTTCCAACCACCAAGTAAGCAAGACTAATTCTCCCACACTCAATTATATAAACCCCATCTTCTCCCCTACTCAACCCTCTCCTATTTACTTCTTTCTTTCCTTGGTCATTCATCATTCCCTCCGTTATTATTACCCAAACTTCTCTCTCCTCTCTCCTCTCTCCTCTCAAACTTTGTAAGTTTTGATTTCATAAATCTAACAATGGAGCTCCCTGTAATAAATTTCGAAGCGAGCATCAATTCGTTAAACAACCCATCATTAATTTCTCGACTTTTCTCGATTTTCGAGTTGGGAAAATTCTCCCCAGCTCATAGACTATGGAAATGGGGCGCTGTTTTTTTAGCATTAGTTTACGCTATCAGCAGCCTCGTTAACAAAATCAAGATCTTATTTCTTCATTATCACAATAAATCTCGATCCTTGTTATCTGACTCTCTTCTACATCCTTTAAACGACGACTTTCAAACCGATGACGACGAAAACGACGACGTTTGCTCCACTTCAGACTCTTCAACCTCCGACGATGAAGAAGACGAAGAAGAACCAGAAGACTTATCGAAATTCGACGATGATTTCAATGTGAAGGGTAGTTTTCGTAATTTAAGCAAAAACTCCAAACAAAATTGTAAATTTAGGAGTATCGTTGACAATTTCTCATTGTCGGATATCGTTAATGGAAACGGCGTCGTTAAGTTATGGGATGAGTTAGGTTTAGGAGTGTTTGATGTGGATAATTCATTTTCTTTTTTGGATTTTAATAACATGAAGAATTCAAATTTATTAAGTACCTCAATCTTTGCCGGTTTTCCATCGGTTTCAATATCGCCATCGGTTTTTATTTCCGGCGATAAGTTAGGGTTGGACATTTGGGATTTGCGAACCGGGCCGGCATTTCACTTGGACCGGACGGGGAATATTGTCGGTGTTGATGCCGGTCGGACCGGGAAGGTTTACGTGATGGATGACGTAATTTCCAGGTTGACGGTTTGTGATTTGCGGAAGGCTGATACGCCGTTAACGGAATACGAGGTGTACGAGTCAGATTAATGGTATGAGTTATGACGCGGTATTATTTTCTGGAGTGTGCTGGGTCAGGTTGACAGCTATAATTCAAAGCGAAATGTGTTACATGCTTGAGGAAAGAAGTTTATAATTCTTTCTCACTTGTAATTTCTTTTGAATTGAAATACTATTAGTTTCCAAGAAAAAGATGTCATGTACTAGTAGTTGAATAAATGTTGACTAGGAGACGGGGAGAGTTGAAAGATGATGAACTCTTTTATCTTCAACTTTGTAAATATTTTTCATGTGTAATATCATTCTTTTTAATTAGACATTTTCATTTGTGATTATATCCAATGTGTCTTTTTTTGTTTTTGTAGGTCTCGTACAGGTTATTACATGAAAAGTACGAGTAGGATTTAATGTGTTACATTCTTGAGGAAAGAAGTTTATAATTCTTTCTCACTTGTGATTTCTTTTGAATTGAAATATTAATTTTCAAGAAAAAGATGTCATGTACTAGTAGTTGAATAAATGATGATTAGAGATGTACAAGTTATTACATGAAAGTTATGAGTAAGATTTAATGTGTTGTTTGTTAGTTCATCTTTTTTTTATTGGTAAAATGAACAGTGTGTGGGTTGCATTTGCATAGGACCTGACCTAAAGGCTTAAACATTTGGTAGGAGGGGAAAATGGTAAGGGTAATCTTCTTCTGAGATTTGAGTCCCTAACATTGAGAGGTGGAATCCCTATCAAGTAATGAGTAATGATAAAACCATATCAGATATGGGCAACTTTGCCCATATCAAGGGTAAGTTTGTCAATTCAAGTGATTTAGTAAGATGGGATTGTAAAAGCATGGGAATGGAGTATTCTCTCTCATTCCATAAACTAGTTTAATAATAATTTTGAAAATTGTGGCATCCTCTCTCCAAACCTCACTCTTCAACCCACCCACCGGAGCTGTAACTTAACGTTTGATGCCGGAAAATTCGCCGGAAAGAGGCACGAATTAACTGTGTATTTTGTGAATTGAAGGTATGTGGAGTACATACAAAAGCAAATTTTTGTATTGGAGGAAATTCTTTATTATTAATATTGGAAGAAAAAAAACCTTAACACATATTTTAATGTGATATTTAATTTACCACGTGTTTTGTTAAAAAAAAGACATGACTTTAAAATTAAAAATAAAAGACATGAGTGGCGGTGTTCACATGAACACCATTTTTATCATTTTGACAATATATGGCAACGCAGAAACACAATATGTTATTACATTATACATAACATTTTCGAACTTATAAAGTAAAGCCACCTTCACACCATCATATATGTTTTTCAGAATATAGCATAACTGATAAACACAAGACCATGCCTTCATTTCCATTAGTTAATAAATCGATATTAATAACACTAAGGTACTAAACATATGAATTAAAAAAATTAATTAACGTTTGTTAGTTTTTTATACAACAAAACCATCACTTTTTCAAGAAAACAATATCTACTAGTGTATAATCTTAATTTGTGTGACTTATCATCCAATAAAGTCATATATATTCTAATAAACCTTATAACAAGTATAAATTACCCAAAACGAATATTATATTGAACGTTAATGGAAAAAAAGTTAACGCATATTAGTTCTTTTTTTCACATATACATGATTGACTACTAATAACACTATTTTAATCTCATATTAATAAGTAATTTACGACATGGTTTATTAAGAAAAAAGGCATGCGTGGAAAATGTTCACATGAACACCATTTCTATCAATTTTTACAATACATGACAATGCAGAAATACAATATGTTGGTTAGTTGGACATAAGTTTTTTGAACTTATAACGTAAAGCCACCTTAACGCCATTACATATGTTGTTGACAATATAGCGGAAACTATAAACACAATACGATGCTTCATTTTAAATACGAAATGATTAGTTCACATATTCATAAAACCATAATTATAGAAAGTACTTAAAATTATCCGTACAACATTATAATGCTAACTGAGGTACTTAAAATTACACTTGCATTAGATAGATCGTTACAAAAGAAAGCAATTCAACGTGCAAAATACCACAAACATGTCATCGTTATCCATTTCCCATGTAGTAGTATATATGTACCCAAAATAATGGAATTTTTTTGGCGCCAAAACCATAGTATTGTGTTATATTGTTTAACTAGATTAACACCCATGCGATGCACGATTTTTTTAAATACTTATAATTTAAGATTTTCTAAACTCCTCATTTATAGTGGTAAAAAAATCTAACTTCAAATACAACTTAAATACTTCATATATTATGTATTATTGATACATATAAATTATAATTTTGTATTATAATTTTTGAAATTGAAAGATTGGAAATATATTAATAAATATATAAATACTATTCAGTTTTTAAAATTCCATAAATATAATTAGATACAGTAAAGAAGGTAGAAGAATAATAAACTCCTTATACAATAGATGAAGTAGAAGGAAAATTAGCTTGTAGATAGTGTAGTAACATAGTTCCTCCGTCCCTCTATCGACTTCCTATATCTAATTGACTCTATCAATCTTCGCTAATAGTACACTGATTGAATTATTCCGAGCATCAACCTCCTTCAAAGTTACAAAAATATACTAATGATACATGTAGTGTACAATTTTACATTTACGCTTCAAGAATTACATCTTTTCACTAATTGTAGGTTAATAAAATTGTCAAACTCTCAATTAAGCATAACTCATATGACCTGCAAAGCAACAACATATACAACAGATTTCAGATATTTCCTAATACACATTTCAGGTATTAGATGATATCTTGTTCAGAGATTGCTCAAAATCAGAAAAAATAAAAACAATTTAAATTTAGAAGAACATATGCTTAAAATAACCCAAAAACCATAAACTCATAAGAGTCAAACGAAATTCAACTCAAAATAAATTTTGGGAGGCAGTGAGCAAAGTAAAAGACAAGAACAAAGCGGTTCTTCATCTTCCTTGCAAACTTTAACATTAATGAGTGAAGTTATAGACTGGAAAAAGGAGCAAAATATCATTTTCCTTATTGGGTTCTTATTACCCCAAATTAAGATCCAGTAATAGAAATTAAATAGTAAAAATGATGAGATATCCCTAAAAGCGATTTTCACATAACGCATTCACCAAAATTTCAACTTCATTAGCATCAACCAAGAGAAATCCGAAATTTCTAAGAATACTATTTTAAATATGGAAATTTCACAAAAAAAAAAACCCATAATCATCAAAATCAATCTTCAACTTGCGCTTGGAAAACAAATGAAAGTATTTGATTTTGCGGGACGGATTTTATCACTACTAATTTTAGCAAAAACAACTCATCGATTCACTTGTTTAATTTTCGCATCAAATTTCAATAGTATTAACACAAAAAATCTTGAAACAAATTTTTATTCACCTGAAAGATTGAGACCTAATATAAGTTTTTTGGGTTTTCAAGATTAAATAATGGAGAAAGAAGAAGGAGAGACCGGAAGAAACATGAAGGCAGAAGAAGAGGAGAGTAATTAAAGAAAAGAAAGGAGAGTAACTTCTATTGGAAATGATGATAAGTCAAATAGTCAGATTACTTTTTCTTTTTACACTTCAAAGAAGAAGGGAAAAACATGAAGCGGGAAAATAATGAACATAAACATGCCATATGGACAGTTTTGGTGGGAAAAACTGAACCATGTTTTCTCTTTTAGTATATAGTAATAGATGTTCATTTGGTTTCCCCCCAAAAAAAGTCCTCCTTGTAGTTCTTTTGTGTGATTCATAAACGTCCAAGGGATTACATCATAAAGCATGTAAAGCTGTATTGTGTTCATATAAGAGAATCCGGTATTTATAATTAGTAGTATTCTGTTGGATCCCATTTAACCATATATTTTCTATTATTATAATTGTGTTCGAATGGGTTTGTTATACCAATGGTGTTTGGGGTATCTACAGATAGACTATAATTATTGTAAAAGGGGTGTTCATTTCGGATATCCGAGCCGAACGTTTCGGATATATTCAAAATGTCTGGATCGGGAAAAATGTGATCCGAATTCGATTCAAAATATTTTGGAACTGATCGGGTTGGATATCCGAAATTGAAATGTTCAAAGGTGAAGTTCGTAAAATAAGTTTCGATCGAATCGAATCATTGGATATTTCGGATATCCGGACTCGAAAATATTTTTTCCGATCGGGTATCCAATAAATTTCCATGATTCGTATATTTTCAGATATTCGCAAATGAACCATAAACCCTAATCCCTAATACCTAATCCTGAAATATCCTAAAACAAAAAAACAGGATTAGTAACAATTAACAACTAATAAGTTAGTGAATTACTGAGTTATTAGGTCTAAGTGAGTAACTGATTAAGTGCTAAGTTACTATATAGTAGTTAACAAGTTTAGTAACTGTTTGATTTGACGTAATCGTTTGATGATTGACCACAAGTGATTTTTAATGTATATTGTTTAAGTATATACTTCATTGTAATAACACATAAACGCAATAAGCCAGTAGCCAACACTGTAAGTATTAATTTAGTAACTTTACTCATTTATACAAATTGTTACTATAATTATTACTATTGTACATGTGAACCCTCATTATTATCACTTAGGCCTCATATGAACGGTAGTTATAAACCTATAATTGTCATTTTTTATAATATTATAACATATCAAGAGTCGTTATACTAATTTATAACCAATAGAGTGATAATATTGTGTTTCTTTATAACATATTCATATTATACAATGACAATATTGTGTTCAGCTACCATTCTTTATCAATTAAATGTTATACCTCGATATTATTGGGCCATATACTATGGGCCACGACCAAATATTAAGCCCCAATATTGTGTTATTGAACAAAGATAGAGTATTAAATTTAGATATTATTGTGTTTTGTTACAATACAATATCCAGTTCCAAATTTATGATATAGTATCTTGAGGTGAATTAAGTATTATTTGTCATAAGCAAATCATATAAAGTAAACATTTGCGCGGTGTTCTGAAGTTAAGTCAACATTTGGATTATTTTACATTAAGCAAACATTACAATTACTTAAAATTTGATGAAAAGTAAATGTTAGCAGCAAGTTAAATGGTGAAGTGGCAAAAGCTGTTGGGTTTATTTTCAATTTCAATTTTTTGTTTTTTATTTTAAACCTCTATTAAAAGTTTTCATCTTCTTCTCCAAAGCTCCATCTCTGCATCCTCTCTTTTTTCCCCATAACTCCTTGTCTTCACCAGAACACCATGTCTACGAGAAAACAAAATTCCTTCGGCTTTGGATGTTCATCTGGTTTTTAACAAAATTCAACAACACTTAATTTCCCACTTAAGTTTGATTTTTATTTCTCCCCATAATTTGCGTAAAATTAACGTAAGAAGTTTTGTTCACCTGACTTCTGTTGTCAAGTCAATTGTAGTAGAGGAGAGAGAGGGGAATTCACTTTTTCCCATTATCTTCCATTCCCCTTCTATTTCCTTTCTCAAATTCAAAAAGTTGAATATAATATGTTTTCTGAATTTAATACATTATTTTTGTACTTGCAGCTTTTCACAACATTACTTTTTCAATTTTATATTGCTGATATGGGCAAAGTTGTCCATATCTGACATGGTTTTATCAGGACTCATCAAGTAATAAGTCAAGCTAATCTCTGTGTTTGTTAGTTTACTTGGATATAGGAGAGTAAAATGGAAAATGCTTTTTTGGTAGTCTAGGAGACTCATGTTATATATGAGACAAAGAAATTTTCCCGTATAATGAGACGAGAAAGAGAAACTTATCTAAAAAGAAATATGTTGTAACAAGTAAGTGTTGCAACTAAAAAAAGCAGCAATATGCTTCTCTATGGTACCAAAAATGTTAGTAAACGATAAGATACTTTACTAAAAAGTTTATTATGTAAAGATAATATTTCATAAGTCTGGACCTGTTCTATTCGGCATAAAATAAATGAATTGAACTGAACTGAAATGAATTAAATTATAACTAGTAGTAATTATAATAAATAACTTAACAAACTGAAAAAACTGATTTCAATTGAACTAAACTGAACTGAAAATAAATTGGGAAGAACATGCCCTTATTCTGATGGAGAGTGAAGAGTAGAAAGTGGAAAAAGGCGACTGGCAATTAACATCTTTTTTCCTCCTTCCATATTTTAGAAATAAAACTCAAGGTTTGCATGTTCATTTGAAATGGTAATCCAATGATGAGTGGAACGATAAAGGAAGAAGAAAAAGTCACAAGCACTTTGTAGTGTAATTGGTAATATATAGGGCATGTATATCATGTGTGAATTCTGATGATACACAGAGTGACGCGGGTAAGGGGTAACGCACAATTCCCACTTTGCAGCATGTTTCTAGTGGCTTAATTTGAAATACATTCTTTCTCCATTTCTTTTTACTAGTAATGTAACTTATTAATACGTAATTTAATGAGAAGATTAGATAAGATGAACAGATAAATTAATCAAAATAATCTAAATCGTGGTAAGAAAAACGAGTTAAGATTTTGGCTTTGTTTACGGAGGTATTTTAGGTGTTTAAAATGATAAGTTGTTAAAACTTTTAGGTACTAAAATTTGTAGTTGATGTAGAGAGGAGAAACACATTCAATTAAGTTATCAAAATTTGAAGGAGAAAAGGCAACTTTTTAAAATTAGAGTTTTTGAAACTTCATCTCTTTTTTGTCAAGAACCTATTTTGTGCTTAATCTATTTAAGCTTACCAAACTTGGTTCATACTTCCTCCCCTAGCATCTTCTCCCCATTCTTCAATAATATTAGTCTGAAAATTATCATGCTCAACTATATAGTAAAAGGTTTAGCCCCTCTTTGAGTGGTAGAAGACCAGTGCATAACAAGAGAAGAATGATCAGACAATCCTTGATTTCACACTTCAACAAGAGAAGAATTATCAAGACACCTATCAATTCTATTGTCAATTCTAGAATCACCTAGGCCATTATTTGACCAAGTAGATTGATGACCAACTTCTAAGCTCAGTAAGATCACTCTACAACAACAAATTAGCAACATCTTGAGCTTCATAACTAGAAACATCCTTCCCATTCACCACACCATTACAAGAAATAACAACATTAAAATCTACTAGGAAACACCAAGGCACAATAGTCATAATATCCAAATCAGCCAGCTCCACCCATAGGCTTTTCTTATCTTCAACAGTATGTAAACCATACACAACAGACCAAATATATCCAGAGTGATTATCAACAACAGAACAATGAATCACGTGAATGGAATGATTAATAACTTGAACCCCAACAATACTAGGATCCCAGGAAAACCAAATTTCCGCCTAATGGAATGATCACAATTCACAATGGTCTTCTCATTTCCATATATGACCAAACAATAAACATCCTTCTAATTCTAGCTTTATTACTTTCTTTTACTCTAGTTTCTAAGATAGCAACAACCTAACTTTATTGAAAGCAATTAACTTCTTAAACTCTTCAACTTTTATCAAAAGTGTTGAATTCCCTTCATATTCCAAGTGCACATAGTCATATTGGAGAGAGATGAAAAGAACTAGTTCATGCTCCATCAATTTAGTGCACAACAATACCTGGTCTAAGATATCTTCAGGCCTATTTCTGCATCCATGGGAGAAAGCTGATTGACCAGGCAATAAGAAGGGAAATAATTGGCTGAACTTGAATGGGATAATCCTGCTGCAATTCAAAATCACCCTTTTCAACTTCTGTGATTACAGACTATTCTGGTATCTCATCACTAATGAGTCATTAGTGATTTCTGGTGTTGGGAATGGAACAACTTCATCTCAGGTGGTTGTAATCACTTTTGGCACCCATTTTTGTGTCACTTAAGGCTGTACAGGCTAAGCCAAAGTCTTCTTTTTCATGCAATCATGTCATGCAATCTGGTAATTGCTACAGAAAGGAGGAATCCATTTATATTGAACCTTTTGCTCAATAATACATCCATTAACATCTTCAATGGAGACTTGCTTAGGCAGATGTTTAATGAAATCAACTTCAATAAACATTCTGGCAAAATACATTGCCTTGTAGAGTATTCATTAGAAAAAAGAGGCATTTCTATCATGCTTCATGTTTTACTAAGAGATTCTGGCCCCCAACAGTTAAGAGGAAGATTAGGCAATCTAACCCTTAGTGGAACTACTCTTAGAATTTAATCATTAAAATTGAACTATGGAGTCCAATTTTTGAAGGATAGATCTATTATTAATAAAGTATGGACCAAAGTATAAAATTTCATTCATGTCTGCAATGTTATCAAATTTGACCAGGAAATACCCATCTTCATGTAAGGAGGTTTACCTACATGATTCCATTCCATTCAAGAGCAAAGAAACGCATAATTGCTCCTATAGTTGGAGTTTTACCCACAACATATAACACAATTGCATTTTCCCAGATGTTAGAGAGTTTATCAACTTCAAATTTAGCTAAGTGATCAATTTGCTTACCATCTTTCAATTAGACTGATTCGTATTCGAAACCCGATCACTTAAAGTCAACTGATCCAGTTGGCTCCCTCAACTTGATCAATTGCTATTTATTCTTGCCCATTTTGCATCCCTTTTCCCCCCTCTCTTTCTACTGATTCGGCGAGGCTTAGTGGTCGGATTAGTTGGGTTGGCCCAACATATAAACGTTGATTTCAGCCCAGATCCCTTATTTCCCTCCCAGCCTCATGCATTCATCCCTCTCTCTCCTCTCTCATTTCTCTCCCAACCATAACCCTAACCCACCTATCCTCTCTTCTTTGCTTTCTTCGCCATTTAGAGCTCATCTTTGCATCTCTCAAGCATGCCTCGTCACCAAACACCACCCTAATTGATATGGTGCTCCACCATTAATCAGAGAATTCTCTTTCCAGCAAATGTAAAAATAGATTAGATTAGCTATTGAGATTCTGTAATCAAGAATTTGAGCAACTCAAATTTTATCCTTGATTGAGAGGAAATATAATATCTCAATGTGATAGACTAAAAAAAAAACGAGAAGAATCGAGAGAAGAAGAAAAGAAGAGAAGTTGTGTTTATTTTCTTGATAAAAACCCAGTACAAGATTACTAGAGTTTATTTATAGAAAATCATTTATAACTAATTTTCCCTCCAAAAGTTATGGTAACAATAACAACCTAATAACATTTTATTATATTTCTCCCTGTTTAACAACAAACTTGCCCACAAGTTTGTTTAACAAATTGCTAATATAATTCAAAATGTAAATTAATAACAACAGTTAAGATATTACAAACTTGAGAAATTGTTGCTAAAAACTTCAGCACTTTTCGAAGTAGCTTCCTCATCTCTCATGCCTTCCCACTGAATGAGATACTGAACATATGCTGCATTTTGGTGCTTGATCACTCTTCTATCATATAGAGCCAATGGTTGCAAAGTTGTAGAATCAGGCTGCCCATGAAACCAAGATGAAATGTGTGCTATTGCTAGAATTAAACCTTTGAATGCTTACAATTGTGAAACATGGAATAGTGGGTGAACTGCAACATTTTCAGGCGACTTGAGCTTATAAGCAACTTTCCCTATGACTGCCACTATCTAAAATGACCCTGCATACTTAGAAGACAACTTCACATTGTTAAGACCTATCTTCTCAAAGTCGTCTGTTTATAAAGATGAAGCTTCGACCAAACCCAACTACCTACCACAAGCTTCTCTCTTGTCTTCTTTTATCTACCTGCACCTTTTACCTATTTTGAGCTCTCTGCAAATTGAAATGCAACAGCTTGATCATAGCATCTCATTTCTGCAGTGACCTATCTACAACTGCCACCCTTGTTTCTCCAAGTAAATAAGATAGATGCACAGGAGGAGTTTGACTATACACTATCTCATTTGGAGTAGCCTGCATAGAAGTGTGGTAGTTAGTATTTTACCACCATTTAGCAAGTGGTAACCACATGGACCAATCCTTGGGATACTCACAACACATTCACCTAAGAAAATTTTGAAGACATTTATTGACAATTTCAGTTTGACCATGTGTCTGTGAATGGTAAGCTGAATGACACAACTGTAGGAGGTTTGTTGAGATTGCGCGCACTTCATGTGGAGCTACCTCCGAGATCTTAGGATGTATGTTCCAGCTTGAGCACTCCTATTTAAAGGCGTCAGAACTACAAGGCAAAGGGTTACAAAACATCACACTAAAAATACACTTGCAATAACCATCTCTTTAATTCCATATACATACTTTACATTTCTAGCAAACTTTACTATTTCATTCGAATAAGCCATCCTTCTACTTAGAATATTTATCTTAGGTTGTATTGGTTGTCGTTCATTCTAAGGGATAATCACATATAGTCGATTGGTGGACTCATATCCACTTGCAGTTTTTAACCCACGTTCATTGGGGTTTTTCCGCGTTAACACTCCTTTGTGTCGTTCCCCATTGGTTCTCTTTTTGCATTTGAATAGCATACAATATATTAATCTGGTTGTTGTCGTTCCTATATAGAATCTTGTCGTGCAGACGAAAATCAGCATAAACAGTGGGCAGCAGCCCGTTGTGGGTAGTAGCTAGGTGTAGGCAAGAGATGTGAGAGGAAGAACATAAGAATTGCAAGAGATTTGAGTTGAAATAACAATTCGAAATGAAGCAGATCCCAACATAATCATATCAGTCTCACATATCAACAAGCATATGTTGCATGCAATTGAGCAATGGATAACTCAAGCTCTAAAAAGAACCCATTGATAGTGACAGATAAAGATGAAAATGACTTTTAAGAATCAGCCATCATGCCCTCTCTTTGTTTATCAATTACCATATACACCTGAATGAGATGCATGATAACTCGATCATCAACTGAAAAATAATAGTCGTATTATAGAAACTGTTTCTGTCTAGAAATTAAGGATGCTAACTGCCTTGTCAAGAAAATACCGGGTCAGATCTGAAGTGTTTCTATCTAAAAATTAAGGATGCTAACTGCCTTGTCAAGGAAATACCGGGTCAGATCTGAATGTCCTGAGTCAATAGTCCGTACGCTGGAATCCTGCAAAAGGTAAGGTTAGACTGCCCCGGAGGTGGTTCCGGGATCGCCTCTCCGACGCTCAAGTTAGTGATCAAGCTAGAGAGATAAAGTCTAGAGAGAGATGCTCTGGTTTGTTAGGTAAGAATTCAATACATCCTCATTGATGAGGGTGCTGGGTATTTATAGTGCTTTGGGATTCCCAGCTGTAGGCCAGGTGGAAGGCACTGACAGCTGGAAGAATTCCCCATAGATGGGCCCCTGGGAGCTTAAGAACCTGCTGGGCCTTGATCTTCCTTTAATTGGTTTAGCCTTGGGAATAAGCCCAAACAATTAGCCCCATGCCAGGAATGGGGGATCTTGAAACCTTGTTGAAGCGTCTCCCGTTTCTGGCAGAATCCTGGACCAACCTGGGGTGAGACCTACCCGGTTTCAGAGGAGGTGGAAGAACGTGCCAACCCGGTCTCCTTTGAGGAAGGGGGGACCAGGCCGACCCGGTCTCCTTTGAGGAAGGGGGGACGAGGCCGACCCGGTCTCCAAAGGAGAGTGGCAAGCGAGGCCAACCCGGTCTTCAGAACAGAGGGAAGAGTGTGCCGACCCGGTCTCCCTTGAGGAGAGGAAGGACAGGCCGACCCAGTCTCCATGGGAGAGGAGTAAGCGAGACCGACCCGGTCCTCAGATGAGAAGGAAAGGGAGTGCCGACTCGGTCTCCCTTGAGGAGGGGAGGACATGCCGACCCGGTCTCCGAGGGAGAGGAGCAAGCGAGGCAGACCCGGTCTCCGAGGGAGAGGAGCAAGCGAGGCCGACCCAGTCCTCAGAGGAGAAAGAATGGGCGTGCCGACCAGGTCTTCTTTGAGGAAGGGAAGCCAGGCGAGGCCGAGCCGGTCTTTGAAAGAGAAGGGAAGGCCAGGCCGACCCGGTCTCCAAAGGAGAGGGGAAGGCGAGGCTGTCCCGGTATCCAAGGAAGGAAGGGGTGATGTGACTCGATCATGAACGGACCGAGCTGGACGGACGCGGCTCGGATGAGGGACCAATGAGCCCCAGGGTTGTCCGAGCCGGTGCCTTCTCTCGCTAAGTCAATCGGGGACTTAGGAGAATGGCTCAATCCGAGGAGGGGGACCTCCTTGGACCGAGTTGGGTGGACGCGGCTCGGATGAGGGGCCAATGAGCCCCATGCTTGTCCCTGCCGGTGCCTTCTCTCGCTAAGTCAATAGGGGACTTAGGAGATTGACTCAATCCAAGGAGGGGGACCTCCTTGGACCGAGTTAGGTGGACGTGGCTCGGATGAGGGGCCAATGAGCCCCATGCTTGTCCGAGCCGGTGCCTTCTCTCGCTAAGTCAATCGGGGACTTAGGAGATTAACTCAATCCAAGGAGGGGGACCTCCTTGGACCGAGTTGGGTGGACGCGGCTCGGATGAGGGGCCAATGAGCCCCATGCTTGTCCGAGCCGGTGCCTTTTCTCGCTAAGTCAATTGGGGACTTAGGAGATTGACTCAATCCAAGGAGGGGGACCTCCTTGGACCGAGTTGGGTGTACGCGGCTCGGATGAGGGGCCAATGAGCCTCATGCTTGTCCGAGCCGGTGCCTGGGATCTTGACGAGCTGGAGAGTTTGAGCTGGTGAACTGGATAGTCTCCGTTAACCCTGAAATGCCACATGGCAGCCATGGATTATTGGGTTGTTGGAAAACATGGTGGCGATTCAACTTCCGTGAATTTCTCGAAGCTTCGTGACGTTTCATCTTCTTGGGGACGCACCTTTTGGTCATTTGAGCCACATGAGAGAGGCCCATTAGGGAAGCTTAGAGGCAGGACCCGGTCTATTATCGGATGCGGGGCACGGAGAGCGAGGCAGGCGCTTATAAATAGGGAGAGAGGGGAGAGATTTTGGAGTTGCACTTCATAATTTTCTCTCCAATTTCTGCAATTCTTCTCTTTCTCTCTCTACTTCAGAGTTCTTTCTCTCTCTAAGTCCGAGTCCCGCTTCTTCGTCCGACCAGGTATGCCTTTATTTTGATTTTTCGTTAAGTCTTTTTTCTTTTCCTTTTAATAAAATCGGCCGACCCCCTCTTGTTGATAAATAATGGGGAGCTCGTCCGAGTCGGTGACACCCCCTCCTTCACCTCCTTATAATTTAGCCGAGGAGGTGAGGGGAATGGGAATGGTATTGGTGTCAACTTTAATAAGTTGCCCGGACCCCTCGGCTGTGCCTGCGGCACTTTCCCTCCCAAGTACTCCTTCGCAAGCCGAGGAGGAGGAGGCCGAGGGTCATCCCCCTACCCTGGGAGGTCTCCCTGGCCTATCCCTCTTCGAGGAGTTACTTAGACAAATATTTGTCTGATGGTGTAGTTAGGGTAACTATGCCGGGAGAAGAAGGCGAGGCTTCCACATCAGGCCGATTCACATACCCGGAGATAGATCCGAGAGGCGGACCGGGAGCAAAGTTCCCTCTTCCTTCTTTGATAAAGGCCTTGTTGGAGGACCCCCGAGGTCAGGCGGCCAAGTTCCAAATAAAAGACCCGTATCTCTTGGTCCGACCAGATGCTAGTCACACCATACTGGCTCCTCCCCCAGGATGCACGACTTTCTACTACAAGGCCATGGAGATGGGCCTCAGGTTTCCCTTGACCCAGTTGGAGAAGGACCTGTTGAATGCCTACAACCTCTGTTTGGGCCAGCTATCTCCCAACTCTTGGGGAGGGATTCTAGCCGTCCAGGTAATATGTGACATAATTGGGGTTAAGTCGACCGTTACTCTCTGGCGTCACATGTATAAACTATGCGAGATGATGGCCGGAGAGCATGGTCCTGGTTGGTGGTGCTTCCAGGCTCGGCGGGGTTACCGAACCGTTCTAGACCTTCCCTCTTCTCAAAAGGGATTCCGCCGAGGGTTTGCCTTCGTGTATTACGGGGGAGAATGGGGTATTCAAATCGTACCTCCCTCTGCCGAGCCCAATCACTGCCTAAACTTCAAGGTGCCCGAGCTATCGGAAGATGAGGCCGTGGCCGCTTGCTACATGCAGCTGGAGGCGGGGACGTCTTCGTTGCTTGGAACTGGCTCCCGAGTTGCAAGATCTTCAAGGATGAGAACTTCTTGGCAGCTATGGGTCTAAGCCCGGCATTTCCAAAGGGTAATTCGACAAGGGGGGTCCGGTTGACTTGCCTTATTATTATATTTGTTCTATCCTTCTCATTGTGCTCTTTTATTGTTTTGCAGAGGCCTCCCTTGCTTATATCAGAGAAACCGACCCAGAGATGGCCGAGCGACTCACTGCTGCGTCCTTGAAGGCCGCCCGGATAAGGGCTGAAATGAAGGCCAACAAGATCAACAAGCCTGCTCCACCCAAGGTACATTCCGTCCGACTCCGTTTTGTTTATGATTTCCAGACTTCTCTAACTTTTGTAAGTTCTAGGATCCGTCCAACCCGAAGCCGAAGAAGCGTAAGGAAAGGGTGGAAGATAAGGTCGCCCTGACTGAAAAAGCCTTGGCGAAGGCTCGGGCCGAAAAGGAGGCTTCGGCGAACAAAGCCAGGAAGGAGACCTCCGTCGAGGTGAACAGCCCTCGGCCGACGTCCGGGATGACAATACTCATATCTCCGTCCATCCCTCGGACTTCGAGCCGGTCCATAGTCCGGGGTACGTGCCAGCGTCGTCGAACCCTTCCCAGGCCGACCAGATAGTGTCCGAAGCGCCGATCCCTTTCACCCAATTGTCCAAATCGGACAAGAAGGAAAGGATCAATGATGCCTTGGACATCCTGTGCACCCAAGCCGACCGAGATCACATCAAAGCGGTCAATGGGAGGAATGAGTCGAGTGAGCTCTTTCGCTCTCGGATGGACGTAAGTAGCTTATTTATTGTGTGGCTTACTTTTCAACTTCTAACTTTTAACTCGTTTTGTCTCACCGCAGTTTTCTATCCGGATGACCAGGGTGGCCGAGGACCGACTTGCGCTGGTTCAAGAGGTCCAGGATTTGAAGGAGGCAGCGAAGAAGCATTTCGACGCCCTTTACCAAGCCAAGGATGGCCAACGGCTGGCCGAGATGCGTTTGGACGAGGCCAACGATAAAATTAGGACGGGCGAGGAGGCTTGGAAGAAGGAGCAGGAAGCGTGGAAGAAGGAGAAGGCCGACCTGATTATGGCTAAAACCAATGCCAAAACAGCCAAAGTCAAAGCTGAGTCAGAAGTGACTCGGATCCAAGGCGACTTGGATAGGGTCCGGTTCAGGCTGAGTACTGTCGAGGCGCAGGTGAAGAAAGCCAAAGCGCAGGCCTCTCAATCCCAGGAGGAGTGGTTTGCTGAATGGCACGCCTCCGAGGCTTGTGAGGAGTTTTGCGCCGATGTAGGCCAAGCGTCTCACAAGATGGGCGAGGATGAGGCACTGTCCAAGCTCAAGGTTGCTCTCGCTGACTCGTGCCCATCAGCGGACTGGAACTCTGTTTGGTCCCGCTATCAGGAGCTTGCCGAGGCTGAGGCCATTCAGATTCGTGCCAAGATGGCACAGGAGGCTGGCACTGACGATGATGAGGACGAGGAAGGCGGGAGCACCGATGAAGCTGCGGCCGAGCAGCCTGATGCCGAGGCTGTAACCGAGAAGCCTGATACCGCCCCTTCGACCCAGCTTCCTTAGGGCCTAGGCTTATCTTTTGAGTGGCCTCTCCAATGATGGAGCGCTTTTGTATTTGTGGCTTTTTATATTTTCGCCATTATCCATGTATTTTTTGTAAATTTTTGGTTGTGTTTTGCAACTTTCATCTATGGAATACAACTGTTATTTTGCAATTTCTCTTGTCATTTTCGCTGGTCAATTTATTATCTTGTTATTTCCAATATCAAAATTTTGCAGTGTTTTACGATAGACTGGCTAAGTCTTGCAACATTTCATAATCAGACTGGTTAAGTCTTTCATTTCATGGGGCAAAAACCCGTCTCGGTACATGGACTGGTTAGTCCGATTCGCTACATTTGTAATTTAGCTAGCTAAATCCGACTTGGTGATGCCGGTTGTACAATATGCCCCTATTAGTAACAAAATAAATTACACATAGTATCTTTTGAGGTTGTCTAGGTTCCAAGGCCGAGCTAGTGGCACTCCTTCGGGAGACTCGAGTCGGAATGTTCCTGGCTTGAGGACCTCTGTCACCTTATAGGGGCCATCCCAATTTGCCCCTAACTTCCCTTTGAGATGGGATAGTCCGGTAGTTTCCACTTTTCGGACGACCCAGTCGCCCAGGCAGATCGGTCTGGGCTTCACTCGTCTATTGAAATGCCGGGTGATCTTTTGCTTGTACTGGATGGCTTGCAGCAAAGCATTGCCTAGAGTTTCGGGCAGCAGATCTAAGTTTATGGGTTTTTCTTCTTCGTTTTTGTCAAACTCGTAGAATGTCATTCGAGGAGAAGGAATACCCACTTCGACCGGGAGGATGGCCTTGCTGCCATATACTAGCCCGAACGGGGAATGCCCTGTGGCTTCTTTTACTGTTGTTCTGGCCGACCAAAGGACCCCGGGTAGGTCGTCTACCCATGCCCCTTTAGCTGCATCAAGGGATTTCTTGATTCCCTTCAGGACAATTTTATTGGCCGACTCGGCTTGGCCATTGGTTTGGGGTCGGGAGACGACCGAAAACCTTGTTTGAATGCCGAATCGAGCATAATAATCTCGGGTCGGGCCACTATTGAATTGTCTGCCGTTGTTCGATACTAGAGCTCTTGGAATTCCGAACCTAATGATGATGTTTCTCCAAATGAACATCTGGACCTGCTTGTCAGTTATTGATGCTAGCGGCTCGGCCTCTGTCCATTTGGTGAAGTAGTCGATGGCCACGATCAAGAACTTCCTTTGTCCCGACGCTGGGGTAAAAGGACCGAGCAAGTCCATGCCCCACTTGTCGAAGGGCAGCACTGCTTGAATCGTGGTGAGGGGAGTGGCAGGTGCTCTTGGTATGTCCGAGTGGATCTGGCAAGAGGGACATCGCCAGACTAGATCCGAGGCGTCAGACTTCAAAGTGGGCTAGTAATACCCGGCTCTTAAGGCCTTTTCGGCTATCGTTCTGCCCCCTTGATGGCTCCCACAAGCTCCCTGGTGTATTTCCCTAAGGATATAGTTCCCTTCCTCGGGGGTTACACACTTGAGAAGGGGATGAGTGAAGGACTTTTTGTAGAGTTGCCGTTCATGCCATAGGAACCAACCTGACCTATACCATAGCCATAGGGTCTCGTCTCGTAAGTACTTCACAATTTCGTCCATCCAGTCCGAGGAACGGTTGAGGACGAGTTGCTCTTTGGCATTTATGCAGGGTTCCTTCAGCACTTCCCATGTTATAAAACTAGGGGCCGACCCCTCAGCGGAGCTGGCCATCCGAGCCAAAGCGTCGGCCTGTTGATTTTTCGAGCGGCGAATATGGGTAATCCAGAATCCGGACAACTTTTCAATAACAGCTCGAGCTTTGGCCAAGTACATTCTCATGTTATCCTCCTTGGCCTCGTATTCTCCTGAAACCTGACCCACAATGAGCTGCGAGTCGGATTTCGCCATGATCGATGATGCTCCGGCCAGGATGCAAAGTTGTAACCCGAGGATAAGGGCTTCATATTCAGCTTCGTTGTTGGATCCGAGGAACTCGAACTTAACAGCGTATTCAATTTTATCCCCGACCGGGGGTTTTATGACCAGTCCTGCCCCACAACCATTTTTCGTGGAGGACCCATCGACCAGTAATTCCCATTCTTCTTGTGAACCGACCGGGGGTCGGGTTGCACATGCGGTGATGAAATCGGCAAGGGCATGGGCCTTGATTGCTCTTCGTGGCTCGAACTCTAGCCCGAAGTGAGCTAACTGATCCGCCCAATCAGTCATTCGACTCCAATGGTTTCTGCTCTCAATGATCTTTCGAAGCGGCTGTCCGGTTAGGACTTTGATGGGGTGCGCTTGAAAGTAAGGCTTGAGCTTCCTACTCGCCATCACCAAGGCAAAGACCATCTTCTCGACATCACTGTACTTCGCTTCAGCCCCTCTATAGGCGTGGCTGATGAAGTAGACTGGGTGTTGCTTTTCTTCTCGCTCGGCTACAAGGACTGCGCTAAGAGCGTAGTCCGAAACGGCCAAGTATATGAGCAAGGGCTCCCCCGACAAGGGGGAGATGAGTTTAGGCAAGGTTGCCAAGTGATTTTTGAGGGAGGTGAAGGTCTGCGCGGCATCGTCGTCCCAAGTGAACTCCTTTCGCTTTAGAGCTTTGAAGATGACAAGCTTTTATCAGCTGACCTAGAGAGAAAACGTCCGAGTGCAGCTAGGCAGTCGGTCAGGCGCTGCACCTCTCTTACATTCCGAGGAGACTTCATCTCTAGGACTGCTTTAATCTTGTCCGGATCGGCTTCAATTCCTCTCTCATCCACTAGGAATCCGAGGCACTTTCCTCCTTTGACTCCGAAAACACATTTTTTGGGGTTAAGCATCATTCGGTACTTTCTCAGGGTGCCCAGTGTTTCTTTCAGATCGGCTGGATGATCCGACTGAGCCTTGCTTTTGACTATCATATCATCAACATATACCTCGATGTTCCGACCCAGTTGGTCGTGAAAGATTTTATTGACGGTTCGTTGATATGTAGCTCCCGCGTTTTTGAGGCCGAATGGCATCATTTTATAGCAGTAGACCCCCTGAGGCGTAATGAATGCCGTATGGACCCTATCCTTCTCGGCCATGGGAATTTGATGATAGCCGACATTCGTGTCCATGAAGCTGAGAAGGGCGTGCCCCGCCGTCGAATCGACCAGCCTATCGATTTTTGGAAAAGGGTGATTGTCCTCCGGGTAGGCTTTGTTTAGGTCTGTGAAATCTACACACATCCGCCATGCCCCGCTTGGCTTTTTGACCAACACTACGTTGGCCAACCATTCTGAGTACTGACATTTTTGAATGAACCCAGCTTCCAGCAGCTTCTTGACCTCCGCGGCCGCCGCGACGTTTCTTTCGGGGCCTTGATGCCTGAGCTTTTGCTTGATCGGTCTGAACCCCTCTTTGATGTTAAGCTCATGGCACATGATTTTTGGGTCGAGGCCAGGCATTTCTGTGGCCTCATAAGCAAACATGTTTTGGTACTCTGTGAGCACTTGGATGATGTCTTGCCTTGTTTGAGGATCCATGGCTTTGCCTACCCTCATAGTTCGACTGGGGTCCTGTCCGATTGCGACCTCTTCGTCATCCTCAGCTGGTTGAGGTCGCTCGTATTGCTTGGGGTTGTCTGTTATGTACACCCCGAGGCTAGTCGAGGGCTGACCCTCTTCACGTTTTCGTTTTTTCGAGTCCTTTTGGACGTCGTTATTCGAGTCCTTTTGGACGTCGTTATTCTTGAGGCTATTCACGTAGCACTCTCTCGCTGTTTGCTGGTCGCCCTGTATCTTTCCTACCTTTCTGTCATCAGTTTCGAACTGCATGAGGAGCTGATAGGTGGATATGGCGGCCTTAGCCCTGTTCAGCGTGGGTCTTCCCATTATTATATTATATGGCAAAGGGATGTCCACCACTAAGAAGTCGATTGGTAGGCTTCTCCCCTTACCTTTTTCACCCATCCGAGTGGGTAGCTTTATTGAACCGACTGGGTAAACGGAGTTGCCCCCGAAGCCTATGAGTGGCTGATTCAGGGGAGTAACATCCCGCTTGCTGTACTTCAGCTTCTTGAGGCACTCAAGGGTAATGATGTCGGCGGACGACCCGCTATCCACCAACACTCTCTTTACCCTTGTGTTTACTACCTTGAGTTCGATGACCAGAGGGTCGTCGTGCGGAGTGTGCAACGTCCGACTTGGTTCCCCAAAGGTCATGACTGGGCAGCTGGTTCGAGGCAGCTGGACGTCAAGCACCTGATGTTTGAGGTTTTGGAGATGGGCTTTGCGCGCTCGGTCGGTTAGGCCACCCGACGCAAATCCTCCAGCGATGACACCAATGAACCCCTCGGTATCTCCGCTATTCGACTGACCCACCTTTTGCTTCCCCTTTTCCTCGCTTGTGTGCTTTAGGTAGCGATTGAGCTTTCCCTGGTCGGCTAAACCGTCCAGGGATTTTTTGAGTTCCCTGCAGTCTTTAGTGGTGTGCCCACATTCCTTATGGTAATCGCACCATAGGCTCTTGTCCCTCTGAGAGGACGACGTCCGAATGGGTGCTGGCTTAGGGAGCCAAGCTTTATCCCTGATGTCGAAGTAAATTTCCTTCTGATTCTTGTTGAACCGAGGATCATTGCCGTGGTCGGTTAGGCTATCCCCTCGACCTCCCGTTCTTTGATATTTAGGCTGCTCCTTGTGGTTTCCCTCGTCTTTCCTTTTCTTGCCCCCCTCGTCCGAATGGCGGTAAATATCCGTTGCCTGGATGAATCTCTGGGCTCTAGTCATGGCTTCCGAGAAGGTTTTTACTTCATTCTCAGCCAAGGACCAACTGAGCCGACCCGGTTGGAGCCCGGACATGAGGGCAGCAAAAGCCACCGCATCCTGCAGGTCGGTGATTTTGAGGGACTCCTCATTGAACCTTTTGATGTAGTTCGCCAGGGGTTCATTCTTGTCCTGCTTCACCCCCATGAGGTGGAGGCTGGTCTTTCTTTGCCTCTTTCCAGCTACGAACTGGTGGATGAACAGGTGTTCAAGTATGTCGAAGTCCGTGATGACTCCGGCTGGGAGCTCCTGGAACCAATTGAGGGCAAGGCCTTTGAGGGTGGTGGGAAAGAAGCGACACCAGGTAGCCTCGTAGCTAGTTTGAACGCTCATCTGAGCTTTGTAGCTGGCCATATGATCGTCGGGGTCGGTTAGGCCCGCGAATGGTTCGATCAATGGGGTTTTGATTTTTCCCGGGGTTGGGGTCCCTAGGATTTCCTGACTGAAGGGTATCAGGAACTTGAGCCTCCCTCCAGTCAGCTTCGGCGGCTGAGAATGGGCCGAGTCACCTTGCCCTTCTCGATGATGTGCCTTTTTGTTGAGAAGCTCACGGGCATCGTAGCCCTGGCTGAGGCGCTTCTTGTTAAGAAAGTGTTTGGCATCTTCTGGCTTCCGACCCGCACCCCCTCTTGGGGATTTTGATACATGGGTCTCTACGCTGACGGGCCGACCCCTGACGAGCCGACTTCTCTTTGTCTCGAGGACTAGGTTCCCTCGCATCGGACCGTGGCCGGCTAGGCTGCTGATCCCGATTGGAACGAGAGTGGTGCTCTTCCCTTTGAGAGCGGGCTACAGTGCGCTCTCTGGGCTCAGGTTGATTGAGTGGGATGAGCTGGTGTTGCCTCTGCTGAAGCATGGCCATCATGTCCATCATACCTTTTTGGAAGGTTTCTTGGAGCTGGGCCGTGATAAGAGTAATGTCGGCCGCGAAGAGCAGTTGAGGGTCGACATTCTGTATCTGCTGAGAGGCTGACCAGGAGTCTAAAGTTTGAACGACGGGGGACCGCCGACCAGGTGATGGGACCTGCTCAGCCTCCCTTATTATGCGGGGGTGAGTGGCCTCTCTCAGGTCGAGGAACTTGGTCGGAGGTTTGCTTGCAGCGGGTGTTTTTGGTTGGTGCCATTGCTGACTGGCGTTCGAGGATTGATGATCGAAGCTGAGTAGCTACTGAGGTAAGTCTCAATAAGTGGTGGCGAAGTAACTTTTCGTACTATCCCCACAGACGGCGCCAAAATGTTTCTGTCTAGAAATTAAGGATGCTAACTGCCTTGTCAAGAAAATACCGGGTCAGATCTGAAGTGGTTCTATCTAGAAATTAAGGATGCTAACTGCCTTGTCAAGGAAATACCGG
Organism: Beta vulgaris subsp. vulgaris; assembly: GCF_026745355.1. NCBI lineage: Eukaryota > Viridiplantae > Streptophyta > Magnoliopsida > Caryophyllales > Amaranthaceae > Beta > Beta vulgaris. The sequence goes on along the minus strand of NC_079207.1, from coordinate 32,326,455 downwards.
GTCAGATCTGAATGTCCTGAGTCAATAGTCCGTACGCCGGAATCGTGCAAAAGGTAAGGTTAAACTTCCCTGGAGGTGGTTCCGGGATAGCCTCTCCGACGCTCAAGTCAGTGATCAAGCTAGAGAGATAAAGTCTAGAGAGAGATGCTCTGGTTTGTTAGGTAAGAATTCAATACCTCCTCATTGATGAGGGTGCTGGGTACTTATAGTGCTTTGGGATTCCCAGCTGTAGGCCAGTTGGAAGGCACTAACAGCTGGAAGAATTCCCCATAGATGGCCCCTGGGAGCTTAGGAACCTGCTGGGCCTTGATCTTCCTTTATTTGATTTAGCCTTGGGAATAAGCCCAAACAGAAACAAATAGTACAAGACTTCATTATAAGATACACAATTGGGGTAAAAAAAATAAGCATATGGTTGCATGGTAAGACAATCCTCCATCCTCAGAAACACGAAAATATTTCATCGACTTTGTTCTCAAAAGCTCAGGGGCAGAGGATATGGATGTTTGAACAAGCTAAGGGATATACCAACCTCTTATAATATATAAGCATATAGGCAAAATTAACAAGGCACTGGCAAAAAGAACCTTGACATCAAGTACTAACGAAGCTTATCTTTCTAAGATGGATTATGTACCGGACTAATTAGACATCTCAAAAGGAATAAAAATATCCCGAAGTATCATATTAAGGGCTAATAATGTACAAGCAAATAAAAACCAGCAAGGTAAGAAAGCTTCACTGATGACCAGTTCTCACATCAAGATGTGACAGTTTAACTCGGGAGAAGCTTGACTTGGAAGCGACAACTTCAAAAATCAAATTTGCCAACTTACAAATCAAAAGCCTTCCACGATATTCAAGCCTTAAATGCTACTTAGTAAGAGGACATAGTTATCAAATTCTGCGAGTCCCAAACAAGATCATTTAAAGTGAACAAACCTATGCCAAGAACGTAGCAAGTGCACGTCGTAAGTCATCCAACACATCAACTCTCTCAGTAATGAAACCTGAAGTAGAAGTTATGACTGCAGAAGTCAGACACCAAAAACTTAGTCCGACTTCCGTTATGAGTTGACTGTTATATATTATCCAATACTCCAATTTTATTTTTCTGCAAAATTTTACAATCTTACGATCTAATCCTACAATCCCCTAACAATACAAAGTAATATGCGGAACCTATAAACATTACTCAAGGTTAACGCAGTCTAAACTCAACCGGAACACGACTAAGTTTAGAAAGAGTAAGCAAACTTAGCTCAACTAATCAACATACCAAAAATCATATACTCTTCCCTTCTAATTCTAAATTTATAATTATGAGTGTCATTCAACCGCAAACTAATCAAAATTCAATGAAAACTTCTCAAATTGATCTGGCTTAAGTTAGAGGTCACCTTAGCTCGTTATCACTCTTAAAATTGGCGCCAAACACAAAAAAGACACATTTTGAAATATTCTCGGAATACTGAAAATCAAATGAAATTGAACAACTTCAACAACATACCTTATCGTGGTTGCAATCAGGTTCATTCTCAGTCTCACCTACTCTACAAACTAAGTCAATCTTTCTTCGATTTCCTAACCTAAAATCAAAAATTCAACGAACAATCAAAAATCATAATATGTAAACTTCATTTTTATAATCATTAATAGAAAAATTAACCTTGATACAGCGAGATTTGAACTTAAACTGTGGAATCTTATCTTGGAATATGTATACCTGGATTTGTTTTGCACTGATGAATGTGTTATGGTCATAACGATAACTAATGGGCTCAAAATGTTTGCTGTAAACTGTTACAATTTTATAGTTTTTCATATCTTAATTTTTTTTGAGTGATAAAGATATAACTAATCCTTCTAACAAACTCCCAAATTAGTTAGGAGTTAAATGACAGCTCAGCTTATTCCTAACAAACTAACAAACTCAATGTATAAATACTTCTCTTCTTCATTACATGTTAGTTAGTCAGCTGAGTTTGTAATAAGATTTCTTCTCTCTTCTCTCTCTGACATTCATAATAATACAGAGATAATATTATTATCTCTTTCTCTCTATCAATTTGCTGAGTTACAAATTGTATGATGGTATCAGAGCAGTAGATCCTGCGACACAATTATTCCGCGCAATCCAGAAGTTTAATCTTGTTGATTAGAGCAGAATCAAAAGAACTTTAGAGTCTTAGAATTCAATCTATATTCCTCTGGTTGGAATTCGTCTGTAAGTTGTTTCAATTTAACATGATTCTAGACCTCATTTTGATCTTAATCAAATTCATGATAGATTCACCTGCTTAGTTGACTACATTCTGAGAATTGATTGAAATTCTTAAATCAGTATGATATTTGTTGATTCATCATCTTGATCTGCTTTCCTTATTTGATCATAATCATCTTCAAATTCTCACAAGTTTCTTAATCCTAAAGTTCTCAGAATCTTCTATTTGTTCAACATTCATCAATCTTCTCTTAGAATATCTTCATAAAATTCCATCAATATGCCTGAGAATACACAAAATACTAATACACAAATTGATCCTGCTCAAGATCCTTCATCACCATACTATGTTCATCCTAGTGATTCACAGTATAAACTAGTTAACAATCAGTTCAATGGAAGTGGATATAATGACTGGAAACGATCTGTAATCATTGGACTCTCTGCTAAGAACAAGTTAGGGTTCATAGATGGCACTATAACCAAGCCTAGTAGTACTTCACCATTGTTGAAAGCCTGGACAAGATGCAACAGTACATTGATTGCTTGGTTTACACAAATTCTTGATGTTACCATTGCTAGAAGTGTGTTATACTTTGAAACTGCACAAGAAATCTGGCAAAACCTGGAGGAACGTTTTAGCTAGACCTCAGGTACACAAATATACAGTCTGCAACAGCAGATAGCTGATCTTGATCAAGAATCAGATAGTGTATCAAGTTTCTACACTAAACTCAAGATGATCTGGGATGATCTTGATGCTCACAATCCCCTACCAATCTGTACATGTAACAATTGTACTTGTGATGTCACAAGAAAAGTGCTGAAAATGCAGGAAGATCAGAGACTTACTTTGTTCCTTATGAAGCTCAGAGAAGAGTTTAAACAAGCAAGAGGTACAATCCTTATGCAACATCCTTTGGCTTCATTATCTCATGCTTATAGACTATTGATGCAAGAAGAACGTCACAAAGAAGTATATGTTGTTGTTCATAACAATGATGAACCTATGGCTTTCAATGCCAGTAATACTAAGAAAAGGTTTTATGACCAAGCATCTGAATCTGACAAGTATGGTTCAAGTTATAATAGGTCTAATATTGGTGATAGATCTAACACTGGTGATAGATATCTTCCACCAAGAGTTTCTTATCAAGGAAATCAAGGAAGAAGACCATTCTGTAATCATTTGTAAAAGAGTTGGTCAGACCATTGATAAATGTTACAAGCTGCATGGGTTTCCACCCAGAGAACCACCTAGAGAAGGCAGCCACTATCCATACTGAGGAAGAGTTAGCTGAACTTCCTGATCCAAACTCACCTATCACAAGGTCCCAATACAATCAGATCATGGCTATCATTGGTAAATCCAAGACAGAAGAACATAATTCTGGATCAGACAACTGTCACACTGCTCTTTTCGTAGGTACCTTCTGTTTTTTATCAAGCCTAGTAGTACTTCACCATATGTGTCATGATCTAAGTCTATTTTCTAAAATTCACAACATTGCTTCACAAAATAGTAGCATTACTATTCCTGATGGCAGTTCATTACAGGTTCAACATAAAGGATCTGTTCAACTTGGTACACATCATAGATTGAATAATGTTCTTCATGTACCACATTTTAAATTCAATCTTATCTCAGTACCTATGCTATGTCAAGACTTGAATTGTTTAGTGTCTTTTTCTAATACTGGCTGTTATATCCAGGTCCCTTCACAGAAACAACCTTTGCTTCTTGTTAATTACAAAAGTGGCTTATATTGCTTGGATGAGTCACATCTTCTTCCTTCTACCAGCAATCCTTATGATACTTTTATTATTAGTCATAATCAATCTTCTCCTACGTGTTTGTCAGCTGTGGAACAAGCCAAACTATGGCACCTAAGACTAGGCCATATTCCTTTTGTACATATAAATAAAGTTTGTCCTTCTGTGAATGTTCAAGAATATCTCTCAGAATGTATGTGTGAAGTATGTCATTTTGCTAGACAAACTAGACTTCCATTTCCTCATAGTAGCATTAAGACCTCCAAACCCTTTCAACTTGTTCATTTGGACATTTGGGGTCCCTATAGAATCTCCACTCACTCTGGTTGTAATATCTTTTTAACTCTTGTGGATGATTTTACCCGACTTACTTGGGTGTTTTTAATGAAACATAAATCTGATATAGTGTAAGTTTTCTCTGATTTCTATGCCTATATTAACACACATTTTAATACTTCCATCATGAATATGAGGTCTGATAATGCACTGGAAATTTGTAAGGGACCACTCAAAAGATTTCTAGCAGAACATGGCATTTTTCATCAGACGAGTTGTACTGACACCCGTCAGCAAAATGGGGTGGTTGAGAGAAAGCATCATCACCTTCTTGAGACTGCAAGAGCTTTATATTTTCAGTCAATGGTTCCAGTAAGATATTAGGGGGAATGCATTCTCACTGCAGCTCACCTTATTAATAGAATGCCTCTGCAAAGCCTACAATTTCTCACCCCATTTGAGAAGTTATTTGGTTTTAACCCAAATGTTTCTACTCTCAGGGTATATGGATGCCTTTGTTTCACTTCTACACTAAAACAAGGCAGATCTAAATTTGCTCCAAGATCAGATCCTTGTGTTTTCATGGAATACTCTCTTACATAGAAAGGTTATAAGGTGCTAAATCTAAAAACACAAAAATTGCTTGTTTCCAGAGATGTTGTCTTATATGAGAAACATCTTCCTTTTCATTCATTCTCCTCTACTACTTTTCCCTCTCATAACGCTTCTATTTTCCTTCCTCTCTCTACTCCACTCACTCCATTTCTTGATCATGACCTCCCTGATGTATTTCATTCTTCACACTTTCCTTCTATAGTGTCTCCTAATGATCCTCCTCGTTCTTCTTCACCTTCACACATTCCTACTGTTTCTACTCCACCCTCACTGCCTGTTACCTCCCCTTCTACCCTACATGATCTATCCACTATTATTTCTCCTCCTCCTATCAGAAGGTCCACCAGACCACATATTCCTTCTAAACAATACAAAGATTTTGTATGTCCTACTGTCAATTCTTCCACTTCTCATCATTGTAACCTTGTTACTTTTAATTCTCTCCCTTCTTCACACCATGCTCTATTGTCCAAACTTAGCCAATATACTGAACCTGAATCTTATTCTCAAGTTGCCAATGATCCTAATTGTGTTCAAGCTATGAACAAAGAGTTACAAGCTTTGGAGGCTAACCATACATGGAAACTTGTTGATCTTCCTAAAGGGAAGAAGCCCATTGGATGCAAATGGGTTTACAAGGTCAAGCTCAAGTCTGATGGTACCTTGGAAAGATACAAGGCTCGTTTAGTTGCTAAAGGTTATAACCAGAAAGAAGGTATAGACTACATGGAAACATTCTCTCCAGTCATCAACATGTCCACTATTAGATGCATTCTTACTTTAGCTGCTTCAAAAGGCTGGAAAATTTTTCAATTGGACATCAACAATGCTTTCTTGCATGGAGACTTAGTATAAGAAGTGTTTATGAAGGTCCCCGAAGGTCTTCCTAATCCTAAACAACAAGTTTGCCTCCTTAAGAAATCCCTTTATGGACTCAAACAAGCTTCTAGGCAATGGTTTGCCAAGCTTGTTATTGAGCTCCTTCTTCAAGGATTTGAGCAATCTAAGAATGATTACAACTTATTTATCAAGAAACAAGATCATCACATCACTCTTGCAGTAGTGTATGTAGATGACATTATCTTAACTGGCACAGATCTTGATAGTATTACCAATCTCAAGCATCATTTGCATACCACCTTCAGTATTAAAAACCTAAGGCAAATACACTATTTCCTAAGCATTGAAATTGGTTATCTTCCCTCAGGAATTTGCATGACACGGAAGAAATTTACTTCTGAACTCTTAGCTTCTTCTCAACTTCAAGATACTAGATCTGCAATCACTCCTTTACCCCTCAACCTGAAGTTAACAGCTCATGATGGTCCACTTTATACAGATACTGAGTACTATAGAAGGATTGTAGGGAAGTTAAACTTCTTAACTCATACTAGGCCTGATCTGGCTTACATAGTACAACACTTAAGTCAATTTCTTCACCTGCCTAAGGAGCCTCATGTTCAAGCTTTACATCATACTCTTCGTTATGTCAAAGCAACGATAGGACAAGGTATTCTCTTATGTGGTTCCAATGCACCTGTTCTCCAAGCTTATTCAGATTCAGACTGAGGTTCCTGTCTAGATACTAGAAAGTCTATTACTGGCTACCTGATGATGCTAGGGAACTCTCCCATCAGTTGGAAATCTAAGAAGCAAGGGACTGTTTCTAAGTCCTCTAGTGAAGCAGAATATAGGGCCATGGCTTCAGCAGCTAGTGAGATTTCTTGGTTAGTGCGCTTACTTCAGGAATTGCAAGTTCAGAATTTGGAGCATGTCACTCTACACTGTGACAATCAAAGTCCAATACACATTGGAAAAAATCCAGTTTTCCATGAGCGCACCAAGCATATTGAGCTTGACTGTCACTTCACACGAGATAAAGTTCTGGAAGGCTTAATTCAGCTAACTTATCTACCTACTTCAAGCCAACTTGCAGATGTTTTTACGAAGATACTTCCTTCTGCTCAGTATCAGTTCCTTCTTTCCAAACATGGCATTTTTTCATCAGTGCCATGTTTGCGGGGGGATGATAAAGATATAACTAATCCTTCTAACAAACTCCCTAGTTAGTTAGGAGTTAAATGACACCTCAGCTTATTCCTAACAAACTAACAAACTCAATGTATAAATACTTCTCTTCTTCATTACATGTTAGTTAGTCAGCTGAGTTTGTAATAAGATTTCTTCTCTTTTCTCTCTCTAACATTCATAATAATAAAGAGATAATATTCTCTCTTTTTCTATATCAATTTGCTGAGTTACAAATTGTATGATTGAGTTATGCTAAATGGCGTCCTATTTTTCCTACTAAAGCCCTATATACATACTTCTTATGTATTTATACTCATATTCATTTCCTCACTCTCCTACTCTCATACTTCCTCACACTATCTCATCATCCAAGGACTTCTCCGACCACTTCTCCAGCCAATTTTCCAGTCACTCTCTCTCATCACATATTAAAGGATGTTGAATGACATCATCACGCCGCCACTCCTGCGGCAACCTTTTTGTTTACAATAAGTGCAACTTTTCCGAAAATTGAAAATACTGAAAATTGAAAATGCCGGAAAAAGCGGCCCCTATTTTAGGCGCCCGAACTTGTGGTTCGGCGCCTAAAACAGGCGCATGTAACTGTAAAAGTTGCACGTAAAATAGGCAACTATTTTAGGCGCCTGACTACAGGTCCGGACGCCTATTTTAGGCGACTGTTCGTGTGGTTGGACGCCTAAAATAGACGCCTGGGTACTTTTCCGTCATTTTCATGTCAAAATCTGGTAAATTTTACTCTACTCTGAGATGTTCTAATAATGCTAAATAAAATCGGTGAAAATAGAGACTGAAAGAAAAAGCCCCGTGCTATGTTTTTTGAAGCACCATGTTTAAGACATTCTACCAGTTTTATTCAAAAAAAAATATAATTACATTAGCATTTCCCCGTAATATAACGAGATGGTAAAAAAAATTGAAGTCGTTGGAAAATGTGAACTTGTCGGAATTTTTTTAGATCTCATAGTCCTTCAATAGAGGAAATGGAAGGAATGAAAGAGAGAGTGAAAGATGAGATGGAATGGAAGAGGTGAGGAGAAATGGAGGGGGGGGGGGGGGGGGAGGGATGGAAAGGGAATGAGTGAGGGAATGGAGGGGAAAGAGATGGAAAAACCCTTGTATTTTTATACAAAAATACAGGACGTTAGTAGGAAAAAACAGGATGGCATTTAGCAACTCATAATTTTTTCACAATGAACTTGTGGAAATTCTAATTCATTGAGAAATCATTTGATTTTCTGTATGCTTAGAAGTTATGCCTTCAGATCGAAAAACCTTAATTTTGTTTTAGGATAATTCAACAATTTTCTCGATTTTCTTTGAATTGGTTCTCAAACAAATGATGAGCATAAACATAAGAAACAAAAATGAATAAAAGAGGAGAAAAACAATACTTACAAATATATATATAATGGAAAATGGATTCGACGAACCTCTCAGTGACTCGCTTTCTCGATGTAGGTGTTGCGCGGCGAAGATGGCAGCGTGCCGACGGAAATAAGTGTTGCTGGTGTTGTCGGTGTTTGAGTTTAGAAGGAGGTGAGTGAGTTGGAGGGAGGAGGAGAAAATGCGAGAGAGAGAAAGTGTGAGAAAGGGGAGGAAGAGCGAGGGTTAGAATGTTCAGTTTAGTGTGTTAGTGAGAGAATTAAAGATGGAAAAATATTTTTTTTAAATAAAATAAAAGGGTTGTGGTTAGCCCAAAAAACGCAGTCTTTTATCATAAAGGTTGCAATTAGCCCAAAAATCGCAGCCCTTAATATTAAGGAATGCATTTTTCAGATAATCGTAACCCTTTTTGTGCAACCCTTTACTTTTTTCCTCTAGTGTATAAGGTTGGTTGATTGTTCATCTAAGTAAATAAATAAATATTGGTTGGTTATTAGACTAAGTAGTGAAATTATTATTGGATTACTTGAGTTGTTGATCACCTTATTTAATACTAAGATAAAAATGGAAGTTTTGTGTATACATGATGTTTATGTTGGTTGTCTTACTATGTGAGTCACAACAAGTAAATAAATTACTAATAACTTAAAGTGAAAAGTGAATAGCACTAAGCTTTAGACTTGTGTACGTGAAGTGTTGGACTAGTATGAGTTAGAGTACATGGTGGTATCCCATGGTTTTTCTTGAGATCGTATTGATTACCGTGTCCTATTTTATTTAATTGATACCTCGATATCGTTGGTCGCGGGAGTATGGAATCGTTCCCGTACTTCATGTTCTAAGTTGAAGACTGGTTCGGTTTGGACAATTCTTTCAATTGCCTATTCAATCTAATTTTAATTAACCTATTGGTTGTAGAGTCATGTTCGATGTAGCCAATCTGTTATGTTATTATAATATTATTTATCTCTGTATTAATGCTTATTAGTATCATGTTAGGTTTTGTATTTTATTCATTATGTAATACTCAGCTTTGTTGATTACGTGCTTTTGTGTATGTCGATCATAGTTGTGCCTTATTGATCCTTTGATGACCCATTTTATGAGCAGTCTCTCAGGATCAATAAACCATCAAATATTTCAGGTCTGAAGATGATGCATCATGAGTTTGGGTTTCGTGGAGAGATTGTGTTTAACTTTAATTCTTTTATAGTTTGATTTTAATTATAGTTTCAACAGTACGCTTTCAAGTTGGTTGACTTTTGGTTTGGTTTTGGAGCTGACTTATGGTTGACTAACTTATTAAGTTTTCAAAGTTATATAATTATTTATTTTCGCTGCAAAATTCTGAATCAGCCAATACGTTATCACACGGGGGATAATGGTTTGATTCTCTAAGTTTTATATGAAAAATGTATTCTGGAAAATAGACAATTGTCGGGGTTCTATGAAAACTATTAAAGTCAATTAAACTCCGCTCACATGCTTTAAAATCCATTTTGGGTAAAAGAATTTTATTTTGGTCCGATTTTGGCATTTTGAGCTCAAATTCATTAAGTACTACTTTTAGCCACATGTTAGGGCATTTATAGTTTTAATAAGTAATTATATAACTATAAGAGTCAAGTAAAGTGTCCTAACATGCTTTAAAATCTATTTTGGGTAAATGAATGTCATTTTTGATCGATTTTAAATTGTTAAGCTCAAATTCATTAATTTTCCGCTCTTAACCACATGTTATGTTCCATAAAACGTGTATTTTAACTATTAGAGGATAAAGAAGTCCCCTTAACTAATTTAGAACTCAATTTCCGTAATTTATGTCCGTAAGGGTCATTTGGGGATGCATATATATAGAGAGCAGGCCCGACCCTGAGCCTTGTTTGGAGGGGCAATGGCCCAGGGCCCACGCCTACAGGGGGCCCATTTGTAAAACAAATTCGCTAGCATTAATTTGGAAAGGGGCTCGTGAACTAATAACTAGAAAAGAAAGTGCTATCAACACCTATTGGAACTAGTACGAGGCATTAAAGGTGGCAATGAATCTCAACTTTCCATAAAAAATTGTAGAGATAGCAAGAAATCTCATTTTCCCATTTAAGACTGAAACGCTAAGCTTGACTAATGCATTTAAAAGTTTTGGTTAATGGAAATAAATTGCAACTAGCAAATAAACTTTCATCTCTATTAAAAAGTTCAACATTATTTTTCTTAAATAAATTTATTACAACAAAGTTTTCTTCCACATTTTTCTTGTTTTGAATTGTCGTAGTTGACGTCTTAATATTATGAGAAAAATAAAATGAAATTCTTGGAGAAATCGATCATGAGAGAGAAAATGGTGTATTATAAATTTATAATATACGGGGCCCTTGTATTTTAGTTCACCTAGGGCCCAGAAAATGTCAGGACCGACATTGATAGAGAGGAAGGATCACATAAGAATGATATTTAGATGAAAAATGAGAAATAATGTTGTCCATAAGATCTAACCAAATTCAGGACTAGTATCTTACCTTCATTAAACGTGTTTTTCCCCACCATTTTCTTTCTCTTCCAAAGTCATAGTTTTTCCTCACAATTTTCTCTCTTTTGCATGCAAGAGTAAATTGTAATTTTCATTCAATTAACCAATCTGAATTAATTAATCAATTGATCAAGCTTAAACAAGCCATCAATCGATCATGTTTAGTGCTTGCAAATCGATAATCTTCAGCAATTTGTTCAAAATTAAAGATCGAGCCACTCATTCAATATGGAAATTTTCGAAATTAATAATTTTCGATATTTTTTTGAGAGAAGGTTAGAGTATCATCTTTTGCTATCAATTTCTCTCTCTCGTTGTTAAGCCCTATTATTTAGTGAGTAAATATGTTAATTGGGCTATTTTTAATTAAGGCCTTATAGTGTTAATATTAGGTTGTATATAAACCCTTCTCTAAACGTAAATGAAAGCAAGAGGAAAACTATTCCTAACATGGTATCAGAGCTCTTAAACCTTAAAAGCTGATAATTTACTTTTTTTCCCGTGTACTTTTCTACAATGGTGGATGATGGGAAAATCGATCCTTCTTCTCCGTTCTACCTTGGAGCCGGTGATCAACTCGAAAACTTGATTACTCACGTAGTCTTGAAGGGTGATAATTATTTAGCGTGGTCTAGGGCTATCATGTTGTCTCTACGATCTTGTTGAAAGTTCGTAGTCGTAGATGGAACTATCACTAAGCCAACTGAGAAGAAGAAATTGCTTGATTGGGAGACTGTAAATTCAATGCTTGTCTCGTGGATTTTACGGTCTATGGACCCGAAAGTTTGAGCAACTATTCCTTATTTTGAAGAGGCAAATCGTTTGTGGGATTATTTGGAGAAGCGATTTTGTGTCTCCAATGGACCTCGTCTGCAACAATTGCGGGCGAAAATTACCGACTGTAAGCAAACAGGGGGAATGTCCATTGAGGACTACTACACTAGGCTAATGGGCTTGTTTGACGATCTCACGCGACTCAAACTGCCTCATGGTTGTGCATGTGGGCAGTGCACATGTGATATTGCGGAAAATATGATGCCGATCGACAAAGAACAAGATGTGTTGCATCAATTTTTAATTAGTGTCGATGATGACCTATATGCTACTGTGAGGACAAATTTATTATCACAACAGCTCCCTACTGACAAAAAATGTGCTTACCAAGCATTACTACAAGAGGAGGAGTCTCATCGCATTGCTCGCGGGAAGGTTCACCAGGAGCAAACAAAGGACGCAGCCCATGTATTTGCGCTATAATCTGACCGTGGGCAGGGTAGTACGGGAAGTCGGTATAAGTCGAAGCTTTATTGCTCTCACTGTCAAAAATCAGGTCATCATAACAGTGGGTGTTTTGTCCTTCACGGGTATCTGGATTGGTGGCTGGAAAAGTATGGTGGAGCTAACAAGGGTGTTGCACCTTCTCGCCCCGCACCTGCTGCACCTTCGTCTGATCGTGGCCAAGCCTCCTCTGCTGGAACTGCTCGTGCCAATGCTGTGGGCAGTGGCATTAGTGCGTCCTCATCATCCTTTGAGCAGGAGACTTACAATAATGCCAATGTCTCTTTGACAGACCTCAAACCTGAACATGTTTGGGTTTTACTTAATATGGTGAATAATTGCTAACAAGATCGATTGCTAGGTGAGTCTCTGTCTTCATCTTGGATCATCGACTCCGGTGCGTCTCATCATGTGACAGGAAATGAATCTTGCTTGGTGGATGTTTGTTCAATATCTCTATGTCCCGTGAGTCTTCCCAATGGTGCTCAAGCCATAGCTTCGAAGGAGGGTCGTGTTCTCTTGACAGACAAATTGACTTTGGAGCATGTTTTATTTGCCCCTGATTTATAGTGCAATTTTAATATCGATGTCTAAAATGATTGATAATTCATTTTATTTTGTCCAATTCACTGATGATTTATGTGCTATATAGGACCAACGCTCGAGGAGCCTGATTGGAGCCGGTGAACGGCAAGAAGGACTATACTACTTTAAGTGTGTTCCTACAGTATGTGCAGTGCAAGTTCCAAAGGTGTCTGACTTCGAGCTTTGGCATAGGAGACTTGGGCATCTGCGGATAGAGTTGTCAAGTTATTTCCTGCTGTTCGTAATAGTTCTACTACGAAATTATCAAATAAAGCATGTGACATATGTCCCCAGGCAAAGCAATCTCGGGATAGTTTTCCTACTAGTGATAGTAAAGCTAGTTGTCTTTTTGAATTAATACATTGTGATTTATGGGGCTCATATCAAACTCCTTCTACTTGTGGTGGTCATTATTTTTTGACATTGGTTGATGATTATTCAAGAGGTGTTTGGGTTTTTTTGTTGGCTTCTAAAACTGATGTTCATTATGCCTTTCGTTCTTTTTTTGCTACGATTGAACGTCAATTTGAGGTGTTTGTTAAATTGGTGCAGAGTGATAATGGTACCGAATTTGATTGCATGCTTCCATATTTCGATGAAAAAGGCATTATATTTCAAACTTCACGCGTTGGTACACCTCAACAAAATGGTCGAGTTGAGCGTAAACTTTAACATATCTTGAATGTGGCTTGTGCATTGATGTTTCAAGGAAATTTTCCTATTGGTTTTTGGGGTGAGTGTGTTCTTGGAGGGGTTTATCTGATTAATCGCACTCCATCTCATTTGTTGCACAACAAAACGACGTATGAGGAATTATTTGGTAAAGAACCTAATTTTGATAAATTGCATGTATTTGGATCGCTCTGTTTTGCTCATAATCAAAAAGCCAAGGGCGATAAATTTGCGCCTCGGAGTTGGAAGTGTGTTTTTTTGGGTTACCCCCATGGGAAGAAGGGTTGGAAATTATATGACCTTGAAACGGGTGAGATATTTGTGTCGCGCGATGTGCAATTTCATGAGACTAACTTTCCCTTTGCTAGTGTTCCGGACTCGTATGTAGATACTGCAAACAGTGGGGCTGCCCCTGAATTTTATGTGGATAATGTGGGAGTTAATCATTTTTTTTGGACGATTTGGAGACTACTTTGGGGATGAATGATGCAGCCATGTTTGCTGATTTGCCTTCGACAGCAGCTGCTGTTGACAGTGGTGTTCGCAGCCCCCCTGTGACCGCTGGTGGAAGCCACAGCTCGCACACAAAGGTGAGTGCAAGTCACCCTCACGCTGCTGCTGCCAGCTCCCTGCCTAGCGGTGCTGCTGCCGCTAGCAGCTCCTCCTGCGGTGCCTTGGACGCCCTCCATGACCCCTCTACTCTTCAGCGTGATGTTCTACAACGTCGACCACCGGGATGGCATCGCGATTATGTCGCACATATTGTTTACGCTACGAGTCCTTCCCAAAGTCCATCCCCTTCTTGCTTCTCAGGTACTTCTTATCCCATAACACATTTTGTGAATTGTGACAAATTTTCCATACGCCACCGTATATCTCTTGCAACTGTTCTTGCAGGAGTCGATCCCCATAATTTCAAAGAATCCATGACTGACGAAGGTTGGAAAGAGGCGATGCAAAAGGAAATTTCAGCATTAGAGTATAATGCGACTTGGGTAATGGAAGAGTTATGTCCCGGGAAGAAAGCCCTTGGGTGCAAATGGATCTACAAAATTAAACATCTCTCTGATGGCACAGATGAACATTTGAAGATCCGTCTTGTCATATTTGGTAATCATCAGGTGGAAGGCATTGACTATAATGAGACGTTCGCTCCCGTAGCTAAAATGGTCACGGTTCGTGCCTTCTTAGTTGTTGCTGCGGCGAAAAACTAGGAATTACACCAGATGGATGTCCATAACGCCTTTCTTCATGGTGACCTCGATGAAGAAGTATATATGAAACCTCCTCCTGGTTTTCATGGTACCAGTCCCGGTCTGGTGTGTCGTTTGATGAAATCATTATATGGAATGCGTCAAGCACCCCGGTGTTGGTTTGCTAAATTAGCGGGCTCTCTGAAACGGTATGGCTTCACTCAGTCATACTCCGATTATTCTCTCTTTACTCTGACTCGAGGTCCTACACACCTTAGCATTTTGGTTTATGTGGATGACTTAATCATTTACGGGAATGATTCTTCTGCTATTTCCGAATTCAAGGCATATTTGAGTGATTGTTTTCATATGAAAGATTGAGGTTGGTTGAAGTGCAGAAGGGATTTTCTTATGTCAATGAAAATACACTCTTGATATCATAGTAGAGGCCGGCTTATTAGGGGCGCGTCCGGCTGGTTTTCCTATTAAGCATAATCACCATTTAGCCGTTTCAAACAGTGAGTTGCTAGAGGATCCGGAAATGTATACACGACTTGTGGGTCGCTTGATTTATTTGTCCTTTACTCACCCTGATTTGGCTTATACTATTCATATTTTCTCCCAATTTATGCAAGAACCTCAACAACAACACTAGGATGCGGCTCTTCGTACTGTGCGATACTTGAAAGGGTGTCTGGGTCAGGGAATTCTTTTGCACGCGGATTGTGACTTACAGTTGACCGGCTGGTGTTGTAACAACCCGATTCCCGAGCTGCTAGCTAATCACACTTAAGATTCACTAATCACAATCAACGGCTTAATAAGCCTCGAGTGAAATATTTACTCGCAGCGGAAACGTAACCTATGAAACGATCCTGGACCTGTGGGTTATTGGCTCACAAAAAAAAAAATCCTTTATATAAGACTTCAAGTACATAGTCATTCAATCTCAAATTCCATGACAAAAACCCATTTTGTAAGTCATTCTAAATAAACCCTTCTATACACAAACTTAGATATCGAACTTTATCCCATAGTACACAATTCGAATCATAACTTTACTCTCAGCTCGATTCTAGCTCCCAACACAATCCTACAACAAAGTTTGACTCTGCCACCCACCAAGTGACAGGCCACAGAAATGACAACACTATCAGCAAAGCTGAGTACACAATGTGTAATAGAAAATACAAGTTTAGGTGTATTTTGAAAACTAACACATAACTATAATAACAAATAATCACATCCAACTCAGTTACTATAGTTTCAAAAAATCAATCGTCTGGCATGAACGCGAATGGAGAAGGGTACCACGCAGTACCAACTGTCTCCAAACTGTTGAGGGTCGTCACCCCACCTTTTACTGTTCTGCTTGCAAGACTTAACCGGACATGTCCTATATAACGCCAGGAATTCGCCCTTCCTGGAAGGCAACAGTTAGGGACTCTACCCGCCCTAACTCGGGTGCATGTTCATGCCTCACTTTCATATTTATAATATAAGATATTTAAGGATTCATACTTTAATCCTCAATACTCAAAACTTTTATAAACTCATTCTTAATACTCAGAACTCTTATCAACTCCTTTCAATTACCCTTACTTTGATAGTTGAGAAGATTTAGGGTTTTGATACTTGAAACTAGTTTTGAACATAATAACTTTAATGACATTAGCTACATCTACTAGCATCCCAATTCCATAATCATAACTCTAGATTTTAGAATTGAACAAACTAGACTTAACTCACAATCATCAACTAAATCAAGAATAACAACGCCGCACTGCCACAACAACAACAACAAACAAACAACGAACAATAATAACAACAACCCAATAACATCCACCACAACAATTCCACAACAGCCACCACAACTACAACAACCATCACAACAACAACAAAAACAACATCAACCACACCAACGATCATAAAGCAACAACACCACCACCACAACAAAGGGGACGAAAAACAGAACAGGACACCAACACAGTCGAAACAATGACATAACAAGAGCAACACAACCACCACGACAATAACACAACAACTAATTCCCAATTTACAAAGTATCAACCTTAAACATTCTAGATACTTGGCCCTCAATTCAGAATCAACTATAAGTTCAATAACACTAGCTACACCAAATAACTAGCATCCCACTTCATAACCATAATTCCAAACTCTTAATTCTAAATTCTGTAAACTAATTCCACATATCTTTGGATCATATAACTAATCACAACTAGCAATAACACTTCACAATGACGATGCCTCATCAACAACATAACCTCAACCACAACAACAGAACAACAATAACCCAACAACACTACTACAACAGAGCAACAACAACAATAACAACTCCACAACAACTTCACCACAACCACCATAATAACTCCACAACAACAACAATATAACAACTCCACCTCAATCATCACAAATACTCCATAAGTCCATGTACTAAACACCTTCCATTTAGAAGCATAATCGTAATGACTTAGTGTATAAGTGTTGTTTAGGTCATATAAAACATCTCTATTGAACCTTAGCATGTTATATCCATGTTATATACTAAATATACATATAATAAAATACACATCATAAGTAAATTCATTTCATAAACATGCTTTACACTAGAAAGAAACAATCACTTAACTATAGGTATGGAAATCTCTAGGTTAAAACCAAACTAGTGTGTACCTTCACTAAAGATACTTAAGTCAACGAAACTCCTTAATCCAATTGATTAACTAATCCTACAGCTTTCCCTGAATATATAAAATGCTAAAGATCATTTTTAACAAACTTTTAGATATGAAAAAATAAGCTTAAATACAAGAGGTGCAATCTGTTGAACTACAGCAAGTTATGTGATCTTTCAGCAAGGTTTTCTATATGAGTTTAAGGTCTAAAGATTGGAACCAAAGCTTGAAATACTTTGTATGGATGTCCATAAGAGTTATATGTAAATAAAACTAGGTGTCCAAGAGGAAGAAATAATAGAAAAGAGACGAAAACTCAGAACAGGCTTTTATAGTCTGTTCTGGCGGTACCCCCAGGGGAGGGAAACCTCTTATGGGTGAGGTCTATTTCTTGGAGTTTCTGGATGATTCTTGCTTGAGGTGTTAGCCTTAGGTGTTGGATTTCATGCATACAAAGGGTTTTGACCGATCGATACTTAAGTAGCTGCTAAGCAGCTTTATTTAAGCATAGGTCTGATCTGTAATTTTAGCTGGCCAGTTTTTACAATATAAGCAATTACCCTATTGAGCCACGTATATTTTGGGAACAAAGGACCATTTTAACCTTAAGACTTCTCATGTATGTCATATATCAAGTTTAGTTATCTTCTGAGCTCGAATTCAGCCCTGAAAAGCTCTTTAACTGGAAGTTCATCGTAACCCGATAAAACAATCCCCAAACGATTTTCACAATATTAATGTTTAAGGCTCTCAAAGACTTTCTAACTTATTATTGGTTCCAAAGCCTTCTTAGCCAATAATAAGATGTTCTTATCCTCTTTGACCTTTCTTAACCATTAAGAATGATAGTGCTTATCCTCTTTGACCTTTCTTAACCATTAAGAATGATAGTGCTTATCCACAAGCTTTCTTTACCACTAAGAATGATGGTGCTTATCCACAAGCTTTCTTAACCATTAAGAATGATGGTGCTTATCCACAAGCTTTCTTAACCACTAAGAATGATGGTTCTTATCCACTTTTAGCTTTTAAATAAAGGTTCTTAAAAACAGGGCTATTACAGGTGTGATTCAGATTGGGCTAGTTGTCCTCTCACGAGACGATCTCTTACGGGCTGGCTGGTATTTCTGGGTTCATCTCCGATTTCTTGGAAAACCAAGAAGCAGCTTACTATCTCTCGATCTTCCGCCAAGGCGGAATACCGTTCGATGGCAGCCACTGCTACCAAATGGAAGTGGCTCAAGGCGTTGCTTACTAGCTTAGGGGTTGCACACCCACGTGCGATGAATCTCTACTGTGATAGTCAGTCGGCCTTACACATTGCTCAAAATCCTATTTTTCACGAACGTACTAAATACATTAAGGTTGATTGTCATTATGTGCGTGATGTTATTCAGGACGGCACAATTCGTACCTCTCATGTCTCAACCGATGAGCAACTCGCGGATATTTTTATAAAAGCACTCGGCAAACGCCAATTTTTGTATTTACTCAACAAGTTGGGCATTTGTGATTTACATGCTCCAACTTGAGGGGGGGGGGGTGTTAGGCCCTATTATTTAGTGAGTAAATATGTTAACTGGGCTATTGTTAATTAAGGCCCTATAGTGTTAATATTAGGTTGTATATAAACCCTTCTCTAAACGTGAATGAAAGCAAGAGGAAAACTAATCCTAACACTCGTTCTTCTCATGTTCCAAAATTTGGAGTTCCAACTTTTTAAGAAGAATACAGTTATGGAAAAAAAAAGTCAAAATGGGGTTGTGGTTGAATTTTAGGTGGGATATTACACTTATCATGAGAAGAGCAAGACCTGAAGATTCGTGAATTAGTGAAATTATGTATTTACCACTTTACTTTATTAGCATTTGCATTTAGCAATTTGTTAATTAGAGTTATAGGAAGTATTTTTTTAGAGTTATGACAAGTTTTGCTTAGAGTTATAGGAAGTCTTGTTTAGAGTTACATCAAGTCTTCTCGAGAAATTTTAAGAGTTATGACAAGTCTTGTTTAGGTTAGTATTTCGAAATTTTGTTCCAATTATCTTTCTCGATTTGAACAATTTGTTTTTGAGTTTTTGGTTGAATCATATATACTAATAAAAGAAGAGAAATTCTGTCCACATGGCAGCCTCATATTCATTCAATATTATGAATGACTTAAAATTTGTTTTTGAAGGAAATTATTGTTTTTAGCTAAAGGTTTTCGGCCCACCCCATACAAAGATCTTCGATCCACTACTGTTAAGAATGTTTCTAAGAAAGATAAGGAATGACTATTAAGGTTGTAAGTAGGAGCTAGTGGGTAGTGTACTGTTCTTAGTTGGATGATGCTTTGGAGGTTTCACCCTCCTGTATTTGTATAAAATGCCTTGGCATTTTGTACCTGCCTTAGGATGGAGGGAGTCTAACTTAATTGATTTGCTTTACCTTTGATGTAGCTAGATTATAAAAGTTATGTTTTGATAATTTGATAAATAAACTTAGAAAATAAAAAAGTATTGTCATCTTCTCATTCCAATTAGACTCGGGCGCCCGCTCAGAGACCATGAAAAATCAACGTTAATTACATTTGATTATTAATCATATTAACTGCAGAAGTGTATTGTTGGAGTTGGGTAGAAGTTTAGTGGTTCGATTTGGCTATGCTCTTTCTTATCTTAAATGTTATCGCTTTGTTATTACTTCCTTTTTTAAAAAAAAATTTCCTTATCACACTGACTTGGAGGCTGGACTTGCTTTTTGTTTTTTTATTCTTAATCCATAATTTCTCTTGTCATTTTCTATTGACTATCAAATCTATATTTTGTAATCTTTAACTTTTTTTTGACATCGCAAAAATTTACATTAATTAAAATCGAAAGTACAACCTATAGAAAACATCCAAACTAGGATGAAAAGAACCCTCACATAAACTTGACTAGCTCTTACAACCCTATTAAAATAAAACTGACTCGAAGGTACGAATCACCACGCTCCCTTACAATATTTAACTTTCAATCTACCATCTACAACCTCCAAAAAGTATTATACGTAATATTTTTATTAGTAAAAGGTAGTATGATTTTATATCTTATATAACTTCATATTATAAATAGTGGCTATAGTAATATACATTGTACAAAATCCAAAGTCTAATATAAGGAGTTTTATGTTCTGAATTTTTTATGCTTAACAACTTTAATCTATATGATTGCATTATGGTATATTACATGTACTAATTTATATCATAAAAATATAATATAAAAAATTAGCCTCTAAAGTGATAATAATGGATGTTAGATGTTGAAATACTCCCTTAGGAGGCTAGGGTATATTATTCACACAATATATAATAAGAGTACAAACCTTAACATAATTACAGGAACTCTAAATAAGGATACTAAATATATGGATACATATTTAGTCTAATACACCCCATAGTTGGAGCATGAGGAGGACGAATGCTCAAACTGGAACGAAAATCCGTTAACAAAGGTTGAGGGAGACCCCTGGTGAAGATATCAGCAAACTGAGAATAGGAAGGAACATGAAGAACTCGTATATGACCAAGGGTAACCTTTTCACGTACAAAGTGGATGTCCATTTCCACATGTTTGGTTCGTTGGTGCTGCACATGATTGTGAGACATATACACAGCACTAATATTATCACAATAGACCACTGTAGCCCACTTAAAGGGACAATGAAGTTCAAGAAGAAGGTTACAAATTAAAGCCGTCTCAGCAACTACATTAGCCACCCCCGATATTCAGCCTCAGCACTAGATCGTGACAAAGTAGCTTGCCGATTAGAAGACCAAGAAAAAAGATTGTCACCAAGAAACATACAGTAACCAGAAGTAGAGCGGCGAGTATCAAGAAACCCGCCTCAATCGGCATCAGTGTACGAAATGAGGCATGTAGTTGGAGCCGATGACAAGTGCATGCCATAGTCAAGAGTACCCTTAAGATAGCGGATGATGCGCTTAAGGGCATGAAAATGAGGTTCACGAGGAGCATGCATAAATAAACACACCTGCTGCACTGATATATGGGCGAGTGAAAGTGAGATACTGAAGAGCCCCGGTAAGCTGCCTATAAAGAGTAAGATCATCAAGTGGCTTCCCACTAGTATCACTAAGCTTGGACTTAGTATCAAAAGGAGTAGCAGCAGACTTACAAGAAGTCATATCAGCACGAGCAAGAATCTCCATAGCATATTTTCGTTGGCAAAGAAACATGTTATCCTTGGTACGAGAAACAGAAATGTCAAGAAAATAAGACAAAGGGCCAAGATCCTTCATTGCGAACTCAGAATTTAGAAGAGAAATAATATTAATACGAGTGCGGACATCATCAGACGAGCAAGTGAGGATGATGTCATCTACATAGAGAAGAAGATAAGCCATGTCTGACCCGCGCTGGAAGATAAACAAAGATGTATAACATTTGCTGTTCTGAAATCCCAAAGAGAGAATGTAAGTTGCAATCGCTGATACCAAGCTCGGGGGGGGGGGGGGGGGCTGTTTAAGACCATATAGAGACTTACGAAGAAGACACACATGTTTAGGCTTGTCGGGATGAACAAAGTAAACAATCTCTTGAAGATCACCATGAAGAAAGGCATTCTTCACATCAAGCTGATCAATGGACCAGTGTCGAGAAACGGCCAAACTCAATACAGTACAGATGGTAGTAGGACGCACCACCGGACTAAAAGTTTCACCACAATGAACTCCAACCTCTTGACTCTTACCATTAGCAACTAAACGAGCCTTATACCACTCAAAAGAACCAGCAGATTTTTCCTTGTGAGCAAAAACCCATAAGCAACGAACAATATTCGCATCCGGAGGACGCGAAACCAAATCCCACGTATGAGTGTCAATCATAGCATTATATTCATCACATATGGCATTATACCAGTTAGGGTCATCAAGGGCATGTAAATATGACCGAGGAAGAGGATAGATCTGAGATGTGGAGGAAGAAACAAGAGTTAGCCTATTTAGAGTTGGGCTTAATTATACCAGACTAGGTACGAGTCCGCATAGAATGGACCAGGTGGGGAAGCTCAGAAGTTGCTGGAGAAGAGAAAGGAGGGACTGGGTTGCCAAGGGCACTAAAGGACGCATGAAATGGACCTGGGCCCGTTGGACGCAAACCCGTAGAAGAAGAGGAGTGAGAATGAGCAATGGAAGAGAAATCTGTGGTTGATGTTGCAGTCCCACGAGATTTCTGGGGCCCAGAGCTCTCACCCGCACGCAAAGAAGGAGAGGCAGGAGGGTTAGGGGTCTGCTGAACTGGCCTAATAGGGAAGGATGATGTTTATGGGCTGGGAGAAGGCTGGACTTTAGAAGTGGTTGGACGCCAAGTAAGAGGAGGTGAAGTTGGCTCAAAATTTGGTGCCAAAAAATCATAATCTGAAGGTTTAGGAGTGTAGGAAGACAAATTAGGAAAAGTAAATTCATCAAAGACAACATGCCTTAAAATGATTACTTTATTGGTTGCAAGATTAAGACATCGATATCCCCTATGAGAGAGGCGATAGCCAAGAAAAATGCATGGACTGGAACGAGGACTCATTTTGTGGGGAGTGGTAGAAGAGAGATTAGGATAACAAAGACACCCAAAAGTACGAATATGATCATAAGAAGGTGCTTTATTGAAAAAAATGTGCATAGGAGTGAGATTATTGAGAAGACGAGTAGGAAGAATATTTAACAAATATGTCGCCATATGAAAAGATTCCACCCAATATGAAGGAGGGAGAAAGGCATGAAATAAAAGGCAACGACAAATGTTATTGAGAGTGTGTATAATACATTCCGCTTTGCCATTTTGAGCAGACGGGTAAGGACACGAATGGCGCCCAATCATGCCATGAGTAAGAGAAAATAAATTGAAAGATGCATTATCATACTCACGCCCATTATCACATTGGAGAGCTTTAAGGGAGATACCAAATTGAGTCTTAACATAAGCATGAAAACGCACAATAGTAGAGAACACGTCCGATTTATTTTTGAGAGGAAACACCAACAAATAATGAGAGAAATCATCAAGAAATAGCAAATAATATCGAAAACCAGTAGGACTATTAAGAGGATAAGTATGCAAATCGGTATGAATAATATCAAAAGGAGCATAAGTCTTAGTCAATGAAATAGAGAAAGGAAGACGACAATGTTTGCCCAATTGACAACCATGACATGCGGAAAGAGTCTGAACATTATTACATCAAATAAGATCATTATTTTAAAGAAAACTAATAACTTGATCTCCAGGGTGACCCAAACGATTGTGCCAAACTTCAGGAGAAAAAGCAGCAAAAGCAGAAGATGAGGTAATGGATGGAGTGGAAGATACGGGATAAAGATTTCCCACACTATTGCACCTGGTCAAGAATGTTCTCGTTCGTAGGTCCTTCACAGAAAAACCAAACGAATCAAATTTAACAGACACACAATTATCAGAAGTGAATTGACGGACATAAACAAGATTTTTGATGATATTAGGAGCATAGAGAATATTTTTGAGAGTGAGGGATGAAGTGCAATTAGGAAGAAAAGATGTCCTGAACCCTTAACTAGTATTTTAGAACCATCACCAACCAAAATGTGAGAATTGAAATTACGCCAATTGACAATAGAAGAATTAATACCTGAATTATTCATAAGATGAGAAGTAGCACCAGTGTCCATATACCAATTTGAGTCCGGAGGTTGAAGAGACAAAGTGTTGAAAAAGGTGGGCAGATCAGTGGGTTGGAAATGGCCTGGAGCAAGGAGAGCTTGTGGAGTGGGCTCAGAAGCACGCGGACTAGGACCCAATACACCTGGCTGGTGGACTGAAGTTTGTCTCCACTGACTGGGATTTTGAGAGGGATAAGGGCATGGTGGGAACATCATCATGTGTTGGACCCATTGACCAGTCCAAGGAGAATAAAAATAAGGGGCCTGCGTTTGATTGTGATGCTGCCCAGAATTATGGGACTTATTATTTTTTCCTTTAGGCTTTGTTTGGGGAAGCATTTCAGGTGACTTAAATGATAAGGTGCTACAATTTTAAGTCACCTTATATGATTAGTGATGTTTGGTGGAGGAGCTTAAATAAAATTTAAGTCCAAAATTTGACTGAAATTGAGTTGGAGTAAAATATAGCTTCTGAGATAAGGTGCTGAAAATTTTTTATTATTATTATTTTCTTTTTATCTTTTTAAGCCTAAAAAAATATTTTCTTTTTATGTTTTTAAGTTTAAAAAGATATTTCAGCTACAGTCATAAATAATATTACCAAACAGGTTATGTAATCAGCTAGCTTAACAGTTTCAGCACCTTAACAGTTTCAGCTGCTACCTAATCAGTTTCAGCCACCTTATCAGTTTCAGCTCCATTTCAGTCAGTTTTGCCAAACATAGCCTTATTCTTGCCCTTTCCTTTTCCATACCTAGTTGTATGCTTACCACCACTATGATGATTTCCGTCGCCAGCACCACCATTGAACGACGACATGGGCTGCTTAGAGCCAGAATCTCCGGCAAGAAGAACAACATCCGACGGTGGAGAAGGTGTCTCGGTTTTCTCACGACTCACGCCATCTAACTCAAGCATTGAACACGCCTTGTCAAAAGAAGGCAGAGGAGAAGATTGCTGAATAAGGGTAGCAACCATGCGATAGTCGGTAGCTAATTTACCAACCAGTTGAAGAACTAAATGCTTCTCAGAAACAGGATGATCTATAGCAGCAAGTTGAGTAGATAATGCTTTAAGAGATTGACAATAATCAGCAAGAGAAGCAAACTGAGAAAGATGAATTTTACCAAATTGGTTCTCGAGGTGCACCACCCGAGTGCCCTTATTGTCTTGAAGAATATTACGTAACCATTCCCATACTTGCATTGCCGTGGATTTATCGTCCAAAATCTTGAGAAGGAGATCAGTAGTGATTGTGCCATACATCCACTGGCAAACAATAACATCTAACAGATCCCATAAAGCATCATCAATATCCGTTGGTTTCTTGACCGTGCTGTCGATGTGATCCAAGACATTATATGCCTTGGCAGTGTTGCGGAAGAGTGTGGCCCAGGGAGTATATTGAACTTAATCGACAACAAGGCTTTGACGTTTGTGACGCTCAAAGCGGGGTGAAAAGCATGACTCACCGCAGAAGATGAAGCCGGGGTTTCGGGGTGCCATGAAAACAGAAAAATGGAGGTTAAAGAAGAAGATGGGTAAAAGAAGAAGACAACGACAACAGATGTTAGAGGCTCGATACCATGTTAGATGTTGAAATACTCACTTAGGAGGCTAGGGTATATTATTCACATAATATATAGCAAGAGTACAATAATGGATACTATATATATGAATACATATTTAGTCTAATAATGGATACTATATATTATGCTTTTATCCTAAATTTACATAAACTAGGGTAGCATGATATCATATGTGGTAAATGATATTGCATTGTAAGAGACAAAAAAATACTTATACATTTTTTTTACTAATGAATAAAAGTAGTGGGCAAGAAGATACAAAATTCAAAGTGCAACAACTAATTTCAGTTTCAATTTTAATTTTTGAATGATATCTATATAAATATATTAAAAGACGTTCCTAAACAAGGAACTGTGCCGCGTGGCGCTCTTCCTAGGAAGTTTTAGTTCATGTATCCATGTACAATAAAAAACTAGAAATTGCATAGTATAGGTTTTAATCCCATGACATCAAGTTCATATACTAACGTTTTAACCACAAGACCAATTTGTATTTAGTGTGATCATTTTAAAATACACTATTAATAAGAATTTTTTTTTCTTACCCGGAACATAGTCCGGGCCTAATAACTAGTTTTTAATTATATTTGGTATCCAATATTCATTTTAAGGCATCGAATAATAAAGTGCAATAAGCTTTAAATTTAATTAGGTATTTTGAAATTATAATTTTATTCGTCAGACTAATAGATATAACCATGTGAAATATAATTTTTTTGGCTGGAGAAATGACAAATGGTATATGTGAACGAGTCAATATTGAATTAGTTGTTATCTTACAAACATGCATATTTATTTAAAATTCGTGTGTTAAGGAGCTCATTTTTAGATTTTAGCTTAGGTCCAA
The DNA here is from genome assembly GCF_026745355.1 of Beta vulgaris subsp. vulgaris. Taxonomy (NCBI): domain Eukaryota; kingdom Viridiplantae; phylum Streptophyta; class Magnoliopsida; order Caryophyllales; family Amaranthaceae; genus Beta; species Beta vulgaris. Next base: position 32,300,070 of record NC_079207.1, on the reverse strand, counting down.
TAATATTTAGGAACGGGGTTGATTTCAATGTAAACATAACTTTTTAATTGATATGTGTTATAAGCCAAACTTAGTTCTCGCTTTTTGTATAATGATATTCATGAATTTCAACTGTATCAATAACATAAGGAAAATGATATACATAACCCTATAAGGACTATGTATAAAGTGCTTAAAATGAAAATAAAATATTGAATCAAGCATTTATTACCTCAGTTGATGTGAAAATGTGTCTTGAATTCTTAAACTGTCCCCATTTAAAGAAATGAATTTAATGCTTATATGTAGCCCTAAGGACTATATATAACATTACCCATAACATAAATCTTAAATACTAGAGGAACAGCTCAATTCAATCAAGATACACATGAGAAATTACGTAAAACACCTATCGATGTTTAATTTATTACAGAGGATATCCTAAGTCAAAATATATCAATACAATTCTCTATCTAGAAATATGTTCAATAGTGAAAATAACTACATAACAGTTCGGAGACCAACTCCCTAAATTTCAAAGAAACGGTACTTTAGGTGATTGACATAAATGAAAAACAAATCAAATAAAGAACAAACATAGCAATGCGAAAACGAGTGAAGAAATGAAAGAATGCAAGGTATCTTCAAACAATGATGTCATGAATAAAACAAGTCCAGGCCTGTGGGTGTATAGAGTGGTACATCGCTCATGCACGCAAACTTGGCGGGTTCATTCAAATCAACATTTGGCGACTTTATTAACGAGCTCAACACCTTAGAAGAATCAGCGTTTCTAGAGTCATTACCACTTGCAAAGCTTCCTTCCGACCGCGAACCACTATGATTATCGATCCGTTCAAGTCTAGTGTTAGGGGAGCGACCAGTAAGGCTTTGAACAAGCGCCATGAAATCTTGGGGTCGGGCGTGAATGATCTTTGGCGACGCGACGTAAATAATTACTGGATCATTCATGTCCTTAAACGGGTGTTTTTGTTTTTGTTGACGTTGAGTAGATAACGAAGACGGTGTTTTGATCTTCAAGGGAGAAGGACGAGGACCATGGATGATGCTATTGATGGGAGTACTTGTAAAGGGTGTGTTAGGAAGTTTATTATGAGTTTGATGGATAGATGTTGTAGGGCGCATGATGTGTTTGTTTGTTACTCTGTTTGTGCATGTAGATAGCAATTTTGGTATGATTTATCTCTGTGTAATGCAGGGGGCTTAGATATAGGATTACATATAGAAGTATGGAATGGACTTTTTGGTTGGTAGAATGAATAAGCCCCTTGTCCCTGACCGTTGACCATCGGTGGTGTTACAAAAGCTGTTCAAACGGTCAACAACTGATATACTTCCTTTATCTTTTAATGTGAGACTTTCACTTTTCACATATATTAATGTAAAACTTTGATAATATATATATCTAATATTATATTTATAAAAATTATAAAAAATACATATTAATACGATTCTAACAAGATGACATATAACTATATTTTTATTCACATGTAAATCACAAACAGTGGTCAAAGGAAAACTTGTGAATAGTATAAAATGTTAAAGCCTCACATTAAAAAAGAAACCGAGGAACTAGGTATTTTTTTTTTTTTTTTTTGACAAAGAAGGAAGTAGGTATTTGACGTTGGGGAAAAACTGTTATGTACTTTACAAGGAAAACAAAAAGTACATTAAGAAAATTTCTTTTAATATTTACATATGATTAATGTGTTTTTAAGTACTAATGTCAAGTTTGATTTATTATAATGAATACTACCAACTTTAAAAAGATAATTTTCATATTGGTATCCTGCACATGTAAGAATATGGTCCCTACGCAAGGTCAGTTACTTTTTTTTTTGCTCCCTTTCGAGAATCCATCATAAGATAAATTTCCTCTAAACTCTCCTTGCTTAGGGCCATTTACCTAGAGGCCCAATAAGTCTCAAACTCTCCCCTTCTTCCAACAATATTGAAATTTTGCTTCCACAAAGATTTGAACTTTGGTATTCCATATGGGAAATAGAAAGGCATACCATTGGACCTAAGAGTTCTTGTTACGGAAGGTCAACTACTAACTTAATATGCTCCATGATTGTATTTGCGAGAGTCGCTAGTAAATGCTGAAAGGAAGTTTTATAAATCCAGTTGGGTTCTACAAAAAGGGCACTAATTTGGACCTTTCTAGGACAACGGATACGGACTAGTCCAATTCGGGTTTTCCAGCCCCTTCATAACTCTTATACTTCATGTTACTAACCACTAGACCTGGCCATGGGCCGTGCTAGGCCTGACCGTGGGCCAGGCCCGCGGGTTGGGGATTAATACGGGTCGGGCAAAGCACGAGCCCATCAATCTCGTGTCGTGCCCGGCCGGGCTGAAAATATTGAGAACAATCTCCATGGCACGGCACGGCCCACGTGCTTGGCGGGCCGGACTCGTGCTCACTTCGGGCCTGGCCCGTAAATCACAGCTTTTGAAAAAAAAAAAAATCAGATTTCATGCTGGTGCTTTGTCGTCCAACTTGACATTGATTTCATGTCCTTTGGACGCGTGTCACACTCAAAGTTACTGTCCAGAAACAGCCCCACACTTCAATCTTCTTCTTCATTTTTAACTCATTTTTTTATTTCATAAATCTGTTTTTATATTCTTAGTTTTTGGTGAGATGTTTTTATATTATTTGGAAAATTTGGATTAATTAATAGTATGTGTCATATCTGCTATGTTGACTAGCATTGTTGTTGAATGTTGATTCAAAGTTAATGAATATTTTCAGCTTTTTATGTTTTGGAATCTCTACCAGTACCACTTTGTCTCTCTTTCTCATTCTAGACCTCTACTTTTTACTTTTTCAATTTTAGTAACTGTCAATTTTTCAAAGTTAATTGTTACCCGTTACCAATTTCATATTTTCTAACATTGTATATTTCATATTTGTATTTATAAGTTTATTTTTTATTTTATATATTTGTATTTATAAGTTAATTATAGTGAAAAACAAAAATTTAAAATTAAAGGAAATTTATTTACGGTAACATTGTCAAAATTATTATTAAACTCTTGATAATATTAAAAAGGAACAAAATAACTAGATTCTTAAAAACTAAAGACATTACAAACAATAAGAAAGTTACATTGCATTGATTGAGAACTATTATCATCACTCATCATCATCATCATCATCTATTTCTTGTTCAAGATCGTCGGCTAATTGAATTGATTGAGAACTATTAGATCCGGAAGCCGACGTGCCTTTATCATCATCGTTTTGTACATACGACTTATTGAGATCGATCTTTGGCATCTAACCAATCTTTGAAAGAGACACACATTTCAAGAGTTTCAGGTTTTAAACTTGATCTTCTATCATCTAGCACTCTTCATGACGCGCTAAAAGCTCGTTCGGATGCAACTGATGAGACTTGGATAGCAAAAATATCACGCGCCATCGCCGCCAAAATTGGATGCTTTGTGCTTTATCCTTTCCACAACTCCAGTAGGTCAAGTCCAAACTTTTCTTCATCATCCATACCTTTCATAAAATCATAGCTTAAATACATTTGTAATTCAGAAACATCACTTTGAGTTCTTCGGGACGATTCAGTACTAGAAAATTTAGACATCATATTAGCAGCTTGTGCAAGTAAACCTTTTAATCGTTTACTTTCGCTCTTGGATGATTGAGAAGGAGCAAATCGAGTAATTGTTCCATATTTATTTTCATAAATTTTAAATAGTTCGAAAAATCGAGTGGTCACATTAGTTTTAAAAGATCCAATATCACTTTCAAGTAGCATGCATTGAAAATAAATAGCAAGTAACAAGAAAGTTCCATCATATTTTTGCCTTGGATTTAAGATAGAAGCAAAAACATAAATAATAGGAAGCTCCATATAATATTTGCACCATTTCACCTCCATTGCGGGAAGATAGTCATCACAAGTTTCTTCGCCACGATGCTCATAAAAAAGTTGAGCAAGTAAACATGCATTACTAAGAAAAGATTGAGAACATGGATTATAAACAGAAGAAAAGCAATAGGTCATGCTATATAACAATTGTAAGAAGTTCATATACTTTTCACAATTGTTCCAATCATTTCTAATAAAGCCATTTGTGGAAATTTTTGATTGAAGAAAATCGTTATTGGAATTTTATACTCGATTGCCTTACTCAACATGTCATAAGTGGAGTTCCACCTAGTCGGACAATCGGCTTTGAGTTTTACTACCTTTATCTTTTGCTGACGAAGAAATGCTTTCCACTCCTGAAGTCTCATAGAAGAATTGTTAATAGAAAGAATTGCAGTTCTAATTTTCTCATAAAAGGGACCAATAGCAGTAGTTCCATCTCTCACACATAAATTTAAAACATGAAAAATGCATCTAATGTGAAGTGCTTCTCCATCGAAAATGCAATCAGGTAATTGTTGTTTGACCATGTTTGCACTAGATGTCATAGATGTTGCATTATCAAAAGTCATGGACATAATTCTAGTCCTATGACCATACTCATCAATAGCTTGCATTAGATGATGAGCAATGTTAAGACCAGTGTGGGGGGGTATTCTAACATTCTACAATGAATAATACGCTTTTGCAACAACCATTCATCATCTATGCAATGAAAAGTCACACACAAGTAATGTAGTCCATAGCCACCATCCCATGCATCTGCAGTTAAAGAAACTCTACAAGGAAGATTGCTTAATAGTTGAATTAACCTATCTTTATGCTCTAAAAAGTTTCTCATCACGGATGAACGAGCAGTTTTTCTAGAAATTGGCTTGTGTTGAGGGTGTAGTGCTTTGTTGATGTAATTATTAAAAGGTTCATTCTCAGCAAAAAGAAAAGGTTGTTCAGCATGCACAAGCATTTGCCCGAGTTCGTCCCTACCCTCTCATAATTGTAAGTGTAACCTTGTGGATGATACTGAGAGATTTTGGGTTGTGCTGGATCGCTAGAGGGTTGACCACATTTTTTGGAGTGTCTAGCTAAGTGACCCGTCCCATGTTTATATAGCAGATAAAATAAAGTTACATGTTTTGCGCTTAGCTTTGCTTTCATCCTTATTTAATAAAAAGTAGCTCCAAACCTTACTCTTTCGATGTTTCTTAGTTGCCATTTCCTCTTCCGTACACCACTCATCTAATGGATTTGAGATTTCGGGGAAGGGCCTATCCACTGATTGTCCACTAGATACGGATTCCATGCTAGGCATTGTTGATGAAAATTGAGGTATAGTTTCGGTGGAATGGTAAGAACTAGGATCTTGTGGTATGCCAAATCCGTAATAGGGTTGGTATGCGTTTGGTTGAAATCCCGAAGGGGGATTCATACCGATTGCAGAAAACGGTTGGTTCATTTGGCTATAATGATGGAATCCCATGTTTTGAGGTGGCGGCATAGACAAGTTTGGGTTTTGTTGGTCACTAGAAGTAGCTATGTGTTTGGCTTTTTTGGATGAGGTATTTGGTTTTGATGCCATTGCATAAACAAATTCACAAAAACAAGATATACTCAATGAAAATTAACAAAAATAACAATAATTAATATAAAAGGAATCAATTAACAATAATAGCTAATAACGTACTAATAATATAATTGTAAATAGAAAATGATTAGTAATAATAAACTAAAAATGATTGAAACAAAGTTGAGTTAGATCTTACAACCAATATAGTAGAAAGGTGAGAATCGCAACTTCAAAGGTTACTTGAATGATCTCCGAAAAATTTTCACCCAAAGAACAAGTAATTTTATAGTAGTACTATTAATTATTTTAAGAGTAAAGTGTTAGTGTATAATTGAGAGATTTTGTTATTTAGGAATTGAGAACTTTGATAATTCTAAATTGAGGAGATTGAAATAATACATAAGAATGAATGATGAGATGAGAGTGATGAGTTGTTTGGAAAAAATAATGATGTTTTGGTGCATATATAGGAAATGGAAAAAAATTAGCCGTTGGAGAGATGAAACTTAAAGCAGATTAAATTATGAACGTTGCACAATTAGTCGTTGGTGCATATGAACATTGCAAAATCTGCAATATCTTCAATTCAGAAGACTCTTGCAGTCTTGTGTAGTTGTGTGTTATGTATAGTGTACTTGTGTGCTAGTGTCTTGTCATTGTCACTTCACAATATGCAGCAAATGAACAACAAAAAGAGCCAAAGATCAACAACACTCTTCCAACTTCCAAGAGCAAACCTGCTTTTTCGTGGACCCAGCCTACGGGCCTAGACGGGCCATTTCCCCGGGCTCGTGCCAGGCCGGGCTGAATTCTACATTCCTCAAACGTTCGCGGCCCACGGCCCATGTTATGGACGGCAGGCCGGGCCCATAACGGGCGGGCTGCGGGGCAGCCCACGGGCCAGCCCGGCCCATGTCCACCTCTACTAACAACATAAAGAAATCGGGGTAAGGGTACAAATCCCTTCTAGAGTTTGGATTTACCGAACAATGGTCTATAAGAAACATTGATTCACATGTGATTTATACCAACAGATAACCATGTAAATTTGTTAAAGCACCTTAATGTTGTAATTTTGTTACAAGTGGTTTGTTCAAGATAAAAAGACTTTTTTAAGGTGAAATACGTTAAGCCGACGGAATAGTTTACCATGATTTTTAGTCTATTCTCGTAGTCAATTGTGTACATGTTTGAACTAGCTAATTACGTAACATTTAGTGTATTCTCTTAGTCAGCTACGTAAATTTACTCTAATATATTATTTACTATAAGTAGAACGACTTTTGATATGTTCTAATATATAACGAATGACAATTTAGATATGTTCTAATATTATAACCAACATTAATAATATTCTAAATCCTAATTACCAACGATATTTTCTAAACAAAAAACATCTAACTGAACGAAACAAGTTGTTATTATTAGATAAGATCAGTGAATATATCAATCTAAGCCAATAAGCTTGTTCAAGATAAAAATATACCATATAATTTCATCATCTTTTGTATGACAATATAACAAGTAGTCAATATCAACTCAATAAAGTTCATGTAAGTTGTGTTGTTATACTACAAGTTCACTTAAATAGATACTAGAATTTTTTGCACGCGATGCGTGCTTGAATTTTTTTCGAAACAGAAACTCAATTTTCTTCGGCATAAAAGTCAAAATTTGAACATTAGACATATGAAGTATAAATTGTTTTTAGTTGTAAATTTTGATTGGTTTAGTTTCGGTCACTTAAGTCTGTCACCATTATTTTTGTCTTTTTTTTCTTTTCAAAGTTAAATTCTATGATATGATTTCTAATATTATAATTTTTTAGTTGATTTTTGAATTAAGTACAGTACTAACTTCTAAATTCTAACACTATAAAAAAAGTTAATAATTTTCTTCCTTGTCTAGCTTCTAAATTCTGATTTCACTACAAATACACCTCTATTTTTATCATGATCCACCATTAATTGTGAATGGTTCTTGAGAATAGTGATTTGTAAGTAAATTTTTGTAAATGTTTTTGTATGTATTGACGTTCTAGGTTATTAGTTTTAGTTTGTATGTTAATTTAAAGTTTTAATAAAGTTTCCCAATTATTTGAGTAATTTGCGTGATTTTTATAACGTGATTTTCTCAATTGTATGAGTGATTTGTAAAGTTTCTTCTTTTAAGTGATTTGTGAGTGAGTGCTGTAAATTAATTTTCGGTAGTTTTTTTGAGTGCCAATTTTGATTTTGACATTTCTTTTGTAATTTAGAAAGGGAAAGGGGGCAAAATAGGCATTTCAAAAGAGGACATCATTGCTCCCCCCTTCCCTTATGTAATAGAGATAATCAAACTACTAAATAATTGAGTTATAGTTGTATGCACATGACTCTAAGAAGTCTAGTTTGAGAAGTAAATAACCATAGAGTTGTAGAGTTAGTAAACTTACAAGAGAAATTGAATCTAATTATTTCAATAACCTAGTTTGTTATAACATATAGGTGGGTTTGTTAAATTACTATATCTTTTAGCATATTAACAAGATCTTAATCTAATACATCTTATTGCTTATTCGCATGATCTTGATACGAAAAAGATTTCGTATGCTATAAGGTTTGTTATGACTTATATAAGCTCATTAATTAAGTGAATATAAGCAAAATTTTGAATATACTTTTTAAAATATTTTAAACAAAAATAATACTAAGAAAATGTAAAATTGATTGATTACATAATGATAGATATGTAAATCAAAATCCAACAAAGGAAAGATCAGTTCATCCATAATCGTTGATTAAAACAAACCTATGGCTTAAACATCATTGATACAATAACACATCAATACAAGTATATTGTTATATTATAGTTCACGTAAATTACCACAACCAAAACATTAATTGATAAAATAACAGTTATATAAATAATACTTTAAGAAGTATAGTTTCATGAGTAATGATCTTAGAGAAATATAACTAGTATAACTATTTGCTGATTGGCATCTCTACTCATTAACCTATAAAGATTCAACATAAATTTTCAAGTACATATTGATATGATTGGTTTATATGTTTTATGATATGAATCTTTGTTAGTCCTCAATTAATTTACCGATAAATGAGACAATGAGATATTTGGCGCGAGTACATATCGGTTAAATAAATGATATACATTATGAAAATTTTAATTACTATTATAAATAATTATATTGAGATTTGGCATTTAGGGATTTGGAACATGGTGTTTAGTTGTTTGAATAATAATTTGGTAGGATTATTTGTCTATTTGAATTCCAAATCAAAAACCATCTAAAACACAAAATCTAAACAGTTAGATCATCCTAATCAAGGGCATACAAGAACATAACACAAAGGACACGAGCCATAAATATTAACTGTTTGATACAAGCCATAAAACAAATCAAACTGTTAGATTGTCTCATAACCTCTCACCTTCTCCCTCATCTTTCTCCTCCAAAATCATATTTGCCACCTAAATAACCTACTAAACTATCGTTGCTCCCTCCTTTCATCCTCCATTTCCTCCTTGTCAGATGCCTCCGCCGGAATTCATCAACCACCACGCAGGCTTGTCGTTGGTAAAACACAGTGTCATCATCACCTAATATATGAAAACCGCTTAGCCGAGCTATTTCGTAGAACTTCGATATCCACACACTAGTGGTCTTCACATCCTCAAATTCACCCCCATAAGCATCTCCAAACTTGCCTTCTTCGACACCGCTGACGGCGTCTACGTCGTCGCATGGTCCGAATCCCACAACAATCTCTTAATCGCCGCGATTGCCGACGGTTCCCAGAAATCGTACGACCTCTCTTTACCCCTCTTGTGATTTATAACCCTGATCTTTTTCAGTCCTTCTCTTTCGCCTATATCATCCTCCCAACCTAGTTATTTGCTACTGTAGCTCGCACGACCCATGCTCCCTTCCGGCTTCTCTCTCTCACCTTGTTGAGTGTTGTTGTTATCGGCAGTGTTGTTTTTCGTGTGTTTTTTGTCAAGTTGTTGCTACGGAACATGTAGATGTTTTACTCACAGCTTGTATTGTTTTGCGTAATGTGTTGTTTGTTCCTGAGTTTCTGTAACAGCTCGGTCCTCCAAGCTGCTAGCGAAACACACTCAACAACCATAAACAACAATTTAACTCTGATCTTGACTAAATTGATTCGCAGCGGAAAAACAACCTTAATTACATCAATAACTCCACTAAAATTCCCAAAATTATATACGATGAAAATATCTTTGACAACTATTCCCGAATCAACTATCTAAATACAAACATAATCCTTAATCCACAAGACATCTTTATCTTGCTCCACTTCTAATTTCAAGCTCTGAATATCAAACCTGCAAATTGAGGGAAGAAATACAAAACAAACAAAATTCCAAAATGAGTGTAAAACTTGTAAGCATTACTTTAGTCCGTTATGAACATATTATTTGTCAAACCATTTCCTTTCCATTACAACGCTGGCATAGCTCATTCTCTTAAATTAGTGGCAAGTACATAATTTGGACAAATGCTGCCTCTCGTTATGGAGCCCAACAATATTACCCCCAAGGTTCGTTATGGAGCGCAGCTTACCGTATCAGGTCAAAAGAGTAACCATTCTCCATCCATACATTGCCCACTTTCTAATTTCTGTTCATAAACTAAGCCAGCAAAACATTTGCATATTCGTATTCATCAAATAACATTTCCAAAATCAATTCATAACATCATATTCATAAATGTGGCCATAGTACGAACTTATTAATAAAAACAGAATAAAGAGATCCACACACAAAAGGACATGAGTAAATGTTTTACTCAATATAAAAGTTACCCGAAATGCAATCTAGATTTCAACAATACAACCTCCTTCATTAATCTCCATCTCCAAATGAGACTCAAACTCCATAATCATTCCCCAATAATTTACCTCATAACAATAACAGTAATTAATTAACTCCTTACAATATGAGAAACTAATCTAATTAACCTTTCTTAATTCAACCTACTATACTAATCGAACTAAATCCCATAATAGAAAATAATGAAGCAAATCCTACAACTACTAACTAAACTGCATATGAACTAAGGATGTCTTGGCCTAGTGATTAAGATTGAGGTGCTGTGAACGATAGGTCACTGGTTCAAATTCCCTCATCCCCTTCTTTGTACTTTGTACCGCCTTCGTGGCTCATATGAATAAAAAAAACTAATTTAACTGCATATATACCTCCAACTACAATAATCATAGTAACCGAATAAATAGCAAACTTACTGTTCTAATTAACACTTGTAAAATATCGCTTAAACTAAGAACCATAAGAAACTAAGGGCCTGTTTGGTTCACTGAACTGGAATGGAATGGTATGGATGTCCATACCAGGGTGGTATGGATCCAGAACCCCATACCAGTTTAAAACTGTTTGGTTCAATTCTGTAATGGATTCAATGTCCATTTCTGCTGTTTGGTTCACTTTTGGAATGAATTCTGCATCCAGTTTTGTTTTAATATAATTGTACCAGCTATATGTATATATAATATAATTATACACTTATAATATAATTTAACATAATTTAAATTGCTAGCTTACACCTTTAACCATCAACTAGGAAGGGAGAGAATTCAACATAATTTAACATAATTTAAATTGCTAGCTTACACCTTTGACCACTATACAAATCCACATTAGGCTAACCAAACAATATATCTGCTTCATATATTTGCAAATTCCATCAAATTTAAGGTATAATATTTTGTCACGAATTCCATCAAATTCCATCTGCTTCATATTTGTCACAAAGACCATTCAGATCCTAAAAGGTATAATATTTGCTTCATATATCTGCTTCATATTTTGTAAACTCTAGCAAACTTAAGGTACAATATCTGCTGTAAATATCACACCTTTGTCCTTCCGATTAGATATTCACAAAACAAACAATGAAAGAGAAAAGAAAGATGATAAAAAAATATAGCAATTTGTTGGTGAGAAATGTTACGAAATTGAATAGCAATTCGAAACTGGAATTCATAAGAAATTGGGGATGAAAAGATGACATACCTTCTGCAAATAAGGTTGTTCGGCGACGGTGCTGGTCGGAAAAGGGTGGTCGGCGACGGTGCTGGTCGGAAATGGGTGGTCGACGACGGCTAGCTTATCCCTTGTCTAGGGTTTAACTCCTCTCTCTCTCCCACACAAATTAGGGTTTGAAACTTGAGGGGAATGGAGTTAGAAACTTAGGAGAGAGGGGAGATTGGGATTCTAAGGGGATGGGGTGGAGATAGAAACTCTTGGATATGAGACTCTACCCTAAATATGTCCAACCAAACAATGAAATAGATGTCAATCCATTCCATTCCATTAAAAATAGCCCAACCAAACACCCCCTAAGTATACAACATATCATCCATACTTTCAAATATATCTCCAAACTAACCCAACACTCAAAGCTAATTAGCTATCAACAAAACTAATACAACAAAAGTAAATTGCAAATTCCTAATATAATTTTCTCTTCAAACCCCATAAACTAATATTTAGACCATCAATTTAATAAAATGTAATGATAGAATATAATCGATGTTAATATACGTCCTCAATTCGAAAATAGAGTTTTTGAATCAACAATAGGAGAAAAAAGGATTTCAGTTAACAAAGCAACACCACACATCAACAAAGAGAGGAGGGTGCGTCGACTCAGCCACGACAGCCCACAAACGGTAGCAATAACCACGAGAACAAACAACAAGCAGCAACAACGACAACCAACTGCAGCCGCAACACCGCAAGTACAGTAGCAGCAGCAGAGCACTACCCCATCGAACGGAACAAGACCCAATAGCAACAACACGGGGACGACAGAGGAGAGAGAAACACGAGCTACCGGTCTAGCTTCAGCAAGCTCTAGGACGACAAGGGAGGCGGACTGACCCGAGGTAACAACAGGCCGAGGAGGGGGGAGGGGGGGGGGGGGGTTGAGAGAGTTTCACGGTCGGGTAATTGGGTTTTGGGGTTTGAGTTTGTCTTTTGGGTGAGATGAGGATGAGGGAGTATGAGAGTGCCACGAGAGATTAGGGAAAAAAATCAAATTGGAATTTGGTTTTCACAAATTATTCACAAAGACTCTCTAATTATAATATTTTAATTAGGCAGTCTAAGCCCACATTAATTAAACAAAACCCATCCAATTCCTATAGCCCACATTTATACTCATTTTGCCATGTCAGCCTTATATAAACCTAATATCTACCTAAGAATCAGAAAACCACCATTTAATATCTCTTTCTCTCTCCATTCTCTCTCTAGATGACAGTGGTCTCATCCTTTCTAGACTCCATGCTTCTTCATCGCTTAACATTCTGAAATCGCATCTTTTGCACAAATTTTCTTTGCAAATAATCGATTATTGCTCAATTGGTGATCGGAATTTTTTCTCGATCGAATTTCATTACATATGATTGTAGTGAGCTGCAAGCCTTCAACAATGGTGACATGCAATTGTGTTTCCAGATCTTGAATCATGTGTTCGATCTCCTCAAAATCTGAACGATTTGTAGCTCTACATCAATTTTAGGGTCAACATTCTCTCCATATAGTTTTCTGCTATATTGTGTATGTTTTTTTATATTACACTATGTTTTTGGAACCATTTTAAAGTAAAGACTTATAAGAGAGATATATTTTCAATTTATAATAGGACCTACACCCCAAATTTTCTTCAATTTCAGTCGAATTTTGACTTCTTTTTTAAAATCCTTACAAAAATGCGGAAGTGGAGCAATTATTAGTGCTTGTTGTTTGTAGATAGATTCAATATATGAAGGTTTTGTATCATTTTCATTCAATGTTGCACATGATGAAATACAGACTGCTGATTGAATTTCTTCATAATGCACTATTGTTTCAATTGATGTGATTGTATTTGGTATGTGCGTAGACTTTCTTTTCGTGTTTGTTATACTGGTCACTTTTTGTTTTATGTTGGTCACTATTTGCTTTATACTGGTGTCTTTTGATTGTTGTTCATTTCTTTTGAGTATGTTTGCAGTAGGTTCCTTACTATGTTATCATATTTCATTATTATTATTTCACCATTTGTGACAAAAGAACAAAAGCTCGTGGAAGTTTTCGTAAACGTATCAAAGCTTTAGCGGATAAACTTGTTGATATGAAGAAAAAAGTTGTTAATGAAGGAAATTTGCATCAAAAGCAAAGAAAAAAAAAACGCAAGAAAGAAGGAATCCACCATCTAGACCGTCCAAAATAATTGCTCAGATAAACACCAAAAAGCCAATTGAGCAACCAATTAGAGAACAAGATAAGGAGAAATAAGGTCGACAAATGACACGAGAATTCTCTTAGTGCTGCTTCCAATGCACCAAAGGAATCGGGTTCTTACACTCTCCCTGCAAGATTATCTTGACTTCTATCCTCCACGACTCGAGTGACTCTCTCATTGTCTATAGTGTTCACCAAATGGCTTATAGTTGTTATTAAATAGATTAAACTAGTCACCAAATGAATTATTTTAATTTTGACTCATATTGGTGTTCATTTTATGTAAATGGTGTTCCGTACACCTTAGTAGTATTCTTTAATAGTTTAATTATCTGAATAATAATCTTCAATTTTGTTATGAATATTTCATTCATGCGAATTATATTCTATTTAATGATATTAGTTTGTTATGGTCAATTTCATTAATATTATAATAATTATTATATTGGTCAAGTTCTAGCTTTAGAACTTAAAAAGGTAAATTTCATAATCTTATAATGTCAAGTTTGAAAGTGGTGACTTATTATATTAAGTTAGTCACTTATAAGTTTTAAGTGGTGACATTTTGAATTAAAACTAAAAAAATAATTTAAATATTTGAATCTTATATATTATTATAAAATGGTCATTTTGTAACTTTAGTTATAGATGACAATAGCAAAATATCATGACAAGTTTTCAAAGCGTTGAAATGTTTCAATAGGAAAGAGCCTAATAGGGTCACTAACTAACATAAAATAGTCACTTATTTACATAAGTTGGTCACTTGTCAACATAAGTTATTCACATTTCAAAATATTATCTCAACATAAAATGGTTACTTATTACATTGGTTTGCAGATGGTATCTTATATCATTACATTGGTAACTTATTACATTGAATTTGTCCCATTTGGATTTAGAACTTAAGGTAAATTTTATAAACTTATAATTTCAAGCTTGAATGTGGCAACTTATTATATTAAATTAGTCACTTTTAAAATTAAAGTGGTGGCGGTGTTTTGAATTAAACCTCAAAAGATGATTTGAATATTTGAATCTTATATATTTTATAATGGTTATTTTATAACTTTATTTATAGATAACATTAACACACTAGCATGTCAAGTTTTCAAAGAGTTGAAATGCTTTTTATAGCAAAGGGTCCATTTCAAAAGAGTAACTAACTAACATAAAATGGTCACTTATTTACATAAACTGGTCACTTGTCAACATAAGTTGTACACATTTAAAAATATTGCATTAACATTATTAAAATAAGCTTTTTTGCTTTCACTTTGGCCTTTGGTGCATCTCCCCTTTTATTGTCATCCTTTTCTTCAATGTGATTAGTTTATCTGCTGTTGTTTGGTATTTTTTGATGCAGACTTGCTCTTGGCTAGTTTTGCTGGGAAGGTTTTTCTGTGTTATTGTTTGGAAGTATACTTTATTGTTCGATTACCTTCTTAATTGAAGTATTCTTCTCATGTAAAAAATGGTGATATTAGTACAAATCGAATATGTAAAGAATTGATAGGTTTAAAGTGGTCACTAATAAAACTAAAAACCATACATTTTAATACAAACGTAACTGGATAATTATCTAAATCGCATAGCTTTCCTATTATGTGGCGATTTAATGAAATTTGGGTTGAGTTGATTTGCTCAAACAACTTATATGCATAATCAAAACATCACAGGCAAAATGGGAATGAAAGAAGCATCTAAGAGACGATGTTTTCTAAGAGAGAAAAAACCTAACTCTCTGATATTTGTTGGACATCCCACTCTTCATGTGAGAAATAATAATTAGTGGCACTTCCATGCTTACCAATCAAAATTCCAAAATTCAACACATGATATTTTGCTCAATTTAGTATTCTGTAAAATGGTCTCTTATTGACTAATACTAGTTACTAATAAAGATTTACTAGTTACTAGGTTTATGGGCAATAATCATCAAAACATTCGTTTAATTACCAGCGCCATTAACACATTTGGTGTTCAAAGTTGGTTTCCTTAAAATATTTTGCTCAATATCCAACCACACCAACATTACAGTAATCAGCAACACACTTCTCAAATAACTAATTTATTCAAACAACTAGTAAAGCAATAACAACCTTAAGCTGACATTATAAGTCTATTAAACAAAGAAATTATTTTACAAAACAAATGAAAAAGCTTGTGAAAAACAACAAGCAAATCACATCAGAATCAACAGTAAAGGGAAAAAATGAGAAAAATTAGAGAAAAAAACCTATTAATTAAAGAAATCTAAACATCACCTTATCAGAGCATGAGAGCAATTTAAAAAGTATCTCTACCTTCATCATCATCAAAAGTATACAATTTCAAATCACAATCACCTTCAAAAGGTCTATTCATACCCCAAAGATCATCATTAACCCTAGAAATTACTGCATTCGACGCCAATTTCTTCGAAATTTGCGCTGCGACATCAATTGCAGTTGTAATCCATTTTTTACCTTCCTTAACATTTTCATTCAGCAATGTAATCCTTCACCAAAAACAAAAACACCAAAAAAAAAAAATCTGTCAAAAAATCGTCGAAAAGGAGGAGAGAGAAGAACAAAAAGGAGGAGAGAGAAACTTGATGGATTCGCCGGAGATGGAGAGATGAGGGAGAGTGATTTTCGCTCAAGAACTAACTGGAATGAAGAGAGAGAAGAGAAAAACGAGGGTTATTGCCATGTTTTTTTTTTTTTAATTTTTTTTGCCTTTTTTTTATTTGGGTTGTTTGTGGATAGTGGGTTATTTGTGCTGTTGTTGGTAGTAGGTATTAGATTTGGGCCTGCCTAATTATAATATTAAAATTAGACGGTCTCCTACAAGACGAGCTGTTTGGTTTTATACATGAACCGACAAAGGATATAATAGGGGACCCACTTTGGTTTCCTTAATTGACCAAACACCCCTTAACTACTTGCACATAAAACCCAAAATATATAATAATAACTTTATGAACCTTTAAATAAATAAATATATTACAACATCACAAATAAAAATTATACTCCAATTCAAGTAAAATAAAAATATTCAAAATATAATTAACTTATTAAATATGATCATGTTTTAAATAAACGCTCGCTCGTAAAAAAAAAAAAAGACCATATTACATAGTAACATCTCGAATTCTCCCGACCACCTTACATAGGATTAAGCACAACGAAAGAGACTCTAGTCGAGATAACCTGGACCAGTACCATCATTCCATCACACTAACCGAACTACATCAGAGAGTGTGGAACTGAATTCCCAACTCTATTCAAATTAATTTGACTATTACAACAACTCCATGATTCTCAGACTTTATCGTCATAAATTCCTAGAGAAAATCCGATGGGGTTTACTTTGAAAATAGGACAACCCTAAAATGGAAAAATAGTTTAAACCTATTTGCAATATCAATAAATACAATATTTTCAAATCCAAAAACACAACAGGCTCAACGCTTTTGCGGAGCAACAACCAATAGAGAATCAGGAGCACTAACTACTCTCAAGTGGTGAAATAGATTATAGAAAGTAAACGATTAACCATTACAATGTGGAGCGTCCTCGCCTTGAAAACAATTTCAAATCTACACCAACCCGTATCAGCTTCAACTTGCGAAAGATTGACTTACAGCCTCAATCTGAAACATTAAGGTAAACTGCCGCCCACCAAGTGACATGCCACAGAAATGACAAAACAATATACAGATCAGCAAAGCTGAGTACTAAACCTGTAAATAAGCTTAACACATGCTTTGGTGGCTTTTACTTGAAAACGACTCAACAGTCAACAATCATCATGCTTTGATTAGTCACATAAGTCATAACAAAGTATATCATTTATTCTGACGACACATACATGTAATACCATTATTCATTTTACTTCACAGTACACCATCGTTGATGTAACAGCAAACAAAGCAGAGACATGTTTCACATATCTTCATTTAATTAGCTTTCAACATATCACAATTCCTTATGAGGAATCTAAGTTACCAACTCTCATATAGATTATATAACTTATTTCCTTTAATGAATTTCTTATCAAATTTCCAACTTATATTCTCAAATACTATAATAATTATTTTCTTACACCTTTACTACCAATTC